>NC_057009.1:1165482-1279222 GCF_000002595.2 Chlamydomonas reinhardtii | reverse complement strand
CTCCCTCCCTCCCTCCCTCCCTCCCTCCCTCCCTCCCTCCCTCCCTCCCTCCCTCCCTCCCTCCCTCCCTCCCTCCCTCCCTCCCTCCCTCCCTCCCTCCTTCCTCCGCATCACGGACCAGGCGTGTGCGCCTGCACGTGCGCCGGCTCACCAGTTGAGCTGCCCCTCGGCCTGCTCGAACCAGCCCCACTCCAGGCTGAACATGACAGTCTTGATGCCGGCCGCCTGCATGGACTGCAGCGTGGAAAGCAGCCGAGAGCCGCCGCCGGCGTCCTGCGGGGGGCGGGAGTAGCAGGGGCAGGGGGGGCAGGCCAGGTCAACGCGGCGCAAGCAGCCCTGCGTCCCGAAGAGGACCCAGATGTGACAGCTGCCCCGTGCAACCGGCGCAAGCAGGCGCAGCTGCGTGAGGGTGCAGTGCTGCATGATGCTGACACGGCTATACTCACTTGTACTTTGATGATGCCGACGAGCTCCGAGTGGAACAGCGTGCCTGCATGTCGAGGCGCAGCGGGGTGCAGGTACCGTGTGGCGGGGCGCGCGGCGCTTCAGCTCGAGGCAGTGCCTCCGCCGACTGGAAGCTTTGCCCCCCTGTCCCCCGCCCGCAGCTTATTACGTGGCTCTTGTGCTCAGGTGCGACTGCGCATTTGAGCTAGGGGTGGCTCGCACCGTCCCCGCCAAAAGTCTCGACTTCTCCCAGACAGAACAACTTGGCATTCTTGCCGCACCAGTGGATTTATAACTTACCGAAGATATCGCCAACCTCGGTCGTGCGCACAAAGCGACCCGAACCCCCTCGCAATCGCGAAACGAGCGCCGTTAGTTTGGCGCTGCCGACGTGCTTGCCGCTGATGTTCGATGTTCCTCCCAGTTCATATAAAAACAACAGCGCCGTGCCCACGAGACAGAGCGACGCCGCGAGCAGAAGGACGCGCCCGAAGCCCCAGCCTTCGCGTGCCTTTCGCGATGCTCCAGATATAGCCATTTTCCTAAAATGTATTTCCCTTAGACAGGTATGCCCGAGCGCATCCGCCACGAGGATTAAGCGAAGAAGCAAGTGCAGTAGCTGCAACAGTCTGTCAAGCAAACTGTCTTTCGGGCCGGCAGGCTTCAAATATAAAGACACATCTTGGGGGTTGCAGAATTACATGTACGCCCAGTCGTCTAACGAGCTTGCGGAGGTCGCATCCTCCCGTACAGACTCTGACGGTGGAGCGGGGCGGCCTCAACCGCTGCTCAAGGCGGCGACAAGCGCATCTGCGATCGTGTCAACCAGGCCCTCGCGGTCCCGGGCCAGCCCACCATCCGCATTGCCTGCCATTGCCGCCGACGCGCCTGGCACCGCCTGTGCTGCGGCAATGACCACGCGCGCCACCAGCGCTCGAACGTGCTCCTCAAACACGCCCACCGCCCCCTCCACACCCGCCTCGCCCCTGGCCCGTGCACCCGAGCCCGCTACTGCCGCCACCGCAGCGCCGCTACAGCCGGCCGCGACTGCGCCCCGCAGCTGCCCCGAGCTCCGCAGCTGCTCCACCACTGCCTCCGCCAGCTCCGCAGGGGAGCAAGGCAGGCCAGTCCGCGCCGGCGGCTCCGCCAGCGCCGCCACCTCAACAGCTACCTCCGCCGCCGCCTCCGCCGCCTCCGCCGCCGTCCAGGCGCTCAAGCTGCTAAGCCGGCTGACGCCGCCGCCGCCGCCAGCCGTGTGCTGCGGCGGCACCGGCGAGCCGCGCGCCCCCGAGCCGAACAAGGCGGCGGCAGCTGCGGCGGCCAGTGCCGCGCGCGGCGTGCCATCGCCGGCGGCGGCACCATTGCTGGCAGCGGCAAGGCGCGAGGGTGTACCTGACAGGCCGCCGCCGCTGCCGCCAGCACCCCGCAGCCGGGCCGCCCGGGTCGGTGAGCCCACCGCTCCCAGGCCATCCACTGCCGCTGGCGCAGGCAGCGCACCAGCACCAGCAGCACCGCCGCCGCCGCCGCCAGGCCGCCACGCCGCCGGGTCTCCACCGGCCGCCGCATAGTGCGCCAGCGCCGCCAGCATCAGCCGCCGGCCCTCGCCGCCGCCCTCGTCCAGCCCCAGCGCTCGCTCCGCCACCTCCGCCGCTGCTATAGCCTGGTCCTCCCACATAGACGCCGCAGCAGCCGCGCGGCTGTAGCCCGCACCCGTGCTGCCGCCGCCGGTGCCGGCAGCGGCGGCGGCGGCTGATGCGGCCGCCGGCTCGGCGCCGCGGGCTGCGCGGATGAGCTCTGCGGTCTGCCGCACCGCCCGCTTGAACTGGTCCAGCGTGTGTATGCGGCCTGAGGGGTGTGTGGGGGCGCGGTACATGTTTGCGTGTGTTGTGCGGCATTGTCCTGAGGAAGTCGGCTTCAGAATATAACCCAACACCAGCCCAGGGCGTAGGTGATCGCCGCGCGCGAGCCGGCGTGTGGGGAGTTGCAACTGCCGCGGTGGCAGCTGTCGTATACGGACTGACGCGCCTGACACGGCCGTGCCGCCGCCTCACCTTCCAACGCGTGCTGCGCCACCGCCGCCAGGGACACAGCCACCGCGTCCTCGCGCCGCCGCCGCCGCCGCTCACCGCCGCCCTGTGCGGCTGCACCCGCAGCGCCCGCCCCTGCGCCCTCCGCACCGCCGCCACCACCACCACCACCACCACCGCCGGCCACAGTTGCAGCAGCCCCAGGATCTGGTTCCGGAATCGAGGGCACAATGCCGTACATAATTGGATCCAAGGCTCGAGAAGAAGCGCACGGGCTGGGGCCAGAGCCGGACCCAGAGGTGCCGCCTCCAGCGGCCAGGAGTGCCAGCGCGGCGGCTGCGCCGCCGCGGATGTTGGCTCGTGCCAGTTGGCAGCCACTGCGGCGGCGGAGCATGCCGGAGGCGATGCTCCGAACTGTTTGTTGCGCCTGTGCGTATGTGTGTGTGGGGGGGGGGGCGCGAGGTTGTAAAGATGGTTGGAAAAGCGGTGCAGGATGCAGGGGGGTGGGGTATCCGTTCATGTGGAGAACGGAGTGATTGAATCACAAGTATGAAGGAGGGGTGGTGCAAGCGCGGCATTAGTCGGCACATGTGCAGGCACCCATTCGGCGCTGCCCCTTTTTCGTTGGGCGCGGGCATGCACCCCCGCCCCCGGGTCCAGACTCCAGACTTCAGACAGCTTTTGCGTCGATTCAATAACAGCAGCAAAGGCCGGGCGGGTCAGGGCGGGTCAGGTGCTGAGCGCGGCAAACCGGGCGCCTGTGCAGACCTGTGCAAACCCGCGAGAGCCGCCGTACGCACCTGCAGCAGCAGCTTGCGCCCCCGCTCCATCTCAGCAGTGTTCAGCTGCCCACCAGAACTGAGGCCCAAGCCCGGAGCCGGCGGCGGCGCCAGCTGCCCTGAGCCCGCGCCCCGGCCGCTGAGTCCCGCGCCCCCGCCTCCGAAGCCGCCTCCCGTCGCGGCCGGCGCCGGCGTGCCGCGCCGCTGCCGCGCCGGACTGCTGCCGCCGGCCGCCATTGCCGCAAGCCGTGCAGACAGACCCGCGCGCTGCACACCGCCACTGAAGGACGGCTCCTCGGCGGACGCAGCTTCGGCAGGGCCGGCGGGGCTGACCGGCTGTGGCGGCTGCAGCTGCGCCGCCGCGGCTTCCAGCGCCAGACGGGCTGCCTCCGCCAGCGCCCCGGCAGCCGCGTCGACGGCCGCGGCCGCCGCGACAGGCGGCACCCCCGG
Source organism: Chlamydomonas reinhardtii (assembly GCF_000002595.2). NCBI lineage: Eukaryota > Viridiplantae > Chlorophyta > Chlorophyceae > Chlamydomonadales > Chlamydomonadaceae > Chlamydomonas > Chlamydomonas reinhardtii. The sequence continues at coordinate 1,275,522 of NC_057009.1, read as the reverse complement.
ATCCGCCACCTCAATCACGTGCCTGGACGCGAGTGGCGCCGGCACCGGCACCTTGGCGGGCTGCAGTGCCGCCGCACTCAGCCCGGACGGTGGCCGTGGCGGCGACGGCGGCAGCCCCGCCGCCCCGGAGCCCCAGGGCGCAAAGAGGCCGGCGGCACGGGCGGCGGCCATGGCCGCCTCAGCCGCCGCCATGCCTCCGTCAGCGGCCTCCAGGGGCCCGGCGGAGCCGTCGCCGTCTGCAGCCGCAGTCCCGTTGTCGCCACTGCTGCCACTACCGTTGCTGTTGTTGCTGCTGCCGCCCCCAAAGAACGTCAGGAGCTCCTCCGGCAGGTCGCAGGCGCGGTGGCCGCATGTGGCGAGCACCAGCAGCGCCGGCCCGGCGGCTGCGCCCGCACCCGCGCCCCAGCCGCCACCACCTGCGGCCGCCGCCGCCGCTGCTGACGACAGCTGCTGCATGAGCACGCCCCAGGCCAGGCTGGCGCAGGTGCGGCTGTAGGTCACCAGCCTCAGCCCGCCACTGCCCCGCCCAGAGCCCGGCTGCCGCGGCCGCTCGCCCCCGCCCTCCTCCGCCTCCTCCTCCTCGTCGTCGTCGTCATCATCGGATGAGTCTGAGTCCAAGCCCGAACCCGATGAGGACGGCGACTCGTCATCCGACACAGCGTTGAAGTCCATCCCGCCAGCCTCCGCCGCCGCCGCTGCTGCCCCTGCCGGCGCTGCCGCAAGCGTCACGCGCTGCTCCAGAGCCCAGGTGTCAATGGCCGGCAGGAACAGCACTCGCAGCGGCGGCGGGGCCGCCAGGCTGCCGCCAGCACTTCCACCGCCATTGGCCCGCTGGCCGGCGCCCGCCGCAAGTGCCTCCGCCACCAGCGCCGCCACGCCCTCCGCCGCCGCATCATTGTCGTCACCGCAGCCGCCGCCACGGCCACGACTGCTGCCGCCGCCCCCGAAGCCTCCGACGCCGCTGCTATCCCCGCCGCCGCCACCCGATCGCAGCACGATTGCGGGCAGGTTGATCGTGTGTATGCTGGCAGGAGCGATGCCGCCGCCGCCTAAGCCGGCAGTTGCGGAGCTGGGGTTACTGAGCAGGCGCAGCAGCATCGCGGCCACAGCGTCCTGGCCGCCGCCGCCGCCCGCGCCGCACAGCAGCAGGTGGCAGGCCGGCGGCCGCGGCCCCGTCAGCGCGCTCTGCAGCTGCAATGACACCAGCGGGGCCCAGGGCGCCAGGCCGCTGCCCTCAGCTGCTGTTGCCGTCTCCCGACCCGCAACATCAGCAGTCTTCTGGAGCTGCTCATGGCCATCTGACGCTGCCAGCGGCGCCGCGGCGTAAGTAGCAGCACCGGCACGAGTAGCTGTCGACAGCTGCTGCACCACCCCCGCCGCCGCCAGCTGGTCCAAGAAGCGCGCCACCGCACCCGCCGCCGCCTCCTCCAGCCCAGTCCCCGCCAGAGCGCCCGCTGCCGCAACAGCAGCCGTGGTCGCGGCAGCAGAGGCCCGCAGCGCGGCCGAACCCACCGCCACGCCTGCGGCCTCCAGCTGCGCCATCGCCTCAGCCGCCGACGGCGCCACTAGCGCAGCCACGTGCCGTGGTGGCGGCAGCGGCAGCACCGCCGTCATGGCGGCGGCGGCCTCGCGCAGCGCGCAGGGCTTCGGCGCTGCCGCCAGCGCCGACAGCCAGTCCTGCTCCTCCACGCGCACACATGCCATCCAGTCGTCCTCCTGCCCCTCCGGCTCCTCTTCCTCGTCCAGACAATCCAGCTCCAGGGCTGTGGTCGTGGTGGCAGCGGCTGTGGTGGCTGTAGCGGCTGTATCTGCCGCTATGCCAACGGTCCGGATCGGCGGCAGCGGTGCCAGCGCTTGCGCGCCAGGCTGTGGCAACAACTCGGGAAGCGGCGGCAGCGGCACCTTGGCCTGGTCTTTGACGGCCGTTGCCTCAGCGGCAGCGGCGCCTGGCCCCGGTGCCACCTGCTGCGTGTCCGTTGCCGGGCCCTGCTGCTCCTGCTGCTGCGCCGGCACTGACAACCCACCAGCACCAGCACCAGCACCAGCACCAGCACCAGCACCAGCACCAACACCAGCATCAGCACCACCACCGCTTGGCCGGGCAGCACCACTCGGCGGCACAGCTGCAGCCGCGGCACGCCGCGCGGGATCGGACGCCGCGGCCGTTTCACCTGCAGCTGCACCTCCAACTGCAGCGTCATGCCCAGTTGCGGGCGCCGGCGCAACAGTGCTGTCGTACAGCGCTCCAAAGCCCCGCAGCAGGGAGGCGAAGCCCCGCCGGGCTGCAGGGGCTGCAGGCGGCGGAGCCGCCGGCGAACCGCCGCAGGCGTCCGCATCGCCACCCGTACCCCCCGCACCATCCCCGCCCGCAGCTTCGCCGGCTTCGTGCCGAGCACCCGCCGCTACACCCGGCGCAGCGGCATTCGCCTCCGCCTCCTCCATTTGGCTGTCCGCGTGGATGTCCACAACAGCGCCAGCCGCAGCCTGTGCCTGTGCCGGAGCCTGTGCAGGAGCCTGTGCCTGTGTCTGCGGCTGCGCCCCCAGTAGGTCTGCTGCCTCCGAGCCGGCGGCCTCCTCCATGTCCACATCGCCGCCGCCACTACCGCCACTGCCGCTGCCGCCATGGGTGCCCTTGCGCTCATGCCCCTCCTCCACTGCCTCCAACTGCCGCAGGCCTGCCGCCGCTTGCCTCTCCCGTTCGCGCCGCTCCGCCTCCCGCTGCCGCTCCGCCTCCGCCTGTTGCTGCTGCTGCCACTGCCGCTCCTGCTCCGCCCGCAGCCGCTGCTCGCGCTGCTGCCGCTGCAGACACCGCAGACGCCGCCGCTCCTGCAGCGCCGCCCGCCGCTGCACCAGGGCCTCGAGTGCGGAGGCGCCGCCACCGCCGCCGCCGGCACCACCACTGGCGGCCGCCGCCGCGGCAGCGGTGCCGGCGGCGCTGACGCTGCGGCGCACGGCGGCCAGCAGCGCGGAGGAGCACAGCGCCTGCAGGTCCGCGCCTGCGTGAGCGTGGCGGTGATGAGGCGTCAGACTGTGTGCATGCCGCATGAACATTCAAAACAGCAGGACAGCCGGAAGTACACATCGGCGTACCGCACCAGTGCACTCGCGCGGCTGCAACTCCATCGGCGGCCGAACACACACGCCCCCAAGGCCGGCCACACATTGTCTGCCTCACCTGCATATCCCTCCGTGGCCGCCGCCACGCGCTGCAGCACCCCCGGCGGCGGCGGCGGGCTCCAGCCGGCCGTGTGCACCCGCAGCACCTGCGGCACCCACACCCGCACACACAGTGTGTTGAGGAGCGTTCAGCACTCAATACACCCCGAGAACTACGCAGGAACAAATGCACCCCAGACGTGCGGGGTGGGCGCTTCTCCTCTAGACGTCAACACGCAGCTCATAAACACCAAGACAGGGAGCCACACACACACGCACACACACACACACACACAGTCACACACACCCCAACTATCACACAGCACCACCACATGGCACATCAGTGTGTGAGTGCCAGGGACCCTACGCCTACGTGCCAAGCGGTACCCGGTAACCAGGCGACTGACTCACGGCTGCTTGCGAGACATGCGCATCGGGCTGCACGGCCCCATTTCGCCACCAATGTACACACCAACACATCCTGCAACCTCGTGTCCCCGGTTTCTAACAGGCGAACGCTGTGCCGCCTGGCCCCGCCGCGCACCTGCAGCCTATCCTCGCTGCTGGGCAGCCCGAAGCCCAGCTCGCGGTCGAAGCGGCCGGGGCGGCGCAGTGCGGGGTCCAGGTGGTCGGGCCGGTTGGTGGCGCCGATCACAACAACCTGCGGGGCGCGCAAGCGTGTGCGTGCAGTGAGTGTGTGTGTGTGTATATGTGTGTGTAGGGGGATATAGCCGCGTGTGTGTGTGTGTGTGTGTGTGTGTGTGTGTGTGTGTGTGCTCTGCAGGGGTACCCGTGTGGCAAGGCGTATGTGGGTAGCCGTCCGTACAAGACGGGTGGGGGGAGGGGGCAGTTGCCTGCGGCCGGCGGACGTTGGGGCGGGTGCTAGAGTGCGCAGTGGTACGGTAGAGTGCGCGGCGGTGGCATTTCCCAACTGCACGGCTGCTTGATCCCTCCAGTGCGGCACCTCAACCCACCCGCCATATTCACCCAGCCCGCCCCACTCCCACCCCTGCTCCCCCCTGCTCCCCCGCCACCGCCCCGCCCACCTGCCCCCTGTCCGCCAGTCCGTCCATGAGCGCCAGCAATGTGGCCACCACGGAGGCGTAGATCTGGTCGGCGCCGCCCGTGCCCGACACAGAGCGCCTGGAAGAGTGGGGAGTTGGGAGGGGAGGAGAGGGCGTGCCTGTGTATGTAAATACCAGCCCAAGCTACTGATTCCAGATGGGGGAATCCAGGCATACATGCAGAAGGCGGCGGCATCAACATGGTGCATGGTGACTGGGGGAGCGGGTTCGATTCCACACAAACCCTGTCATTTTGACGCCCCATCCTAACACCACGACACCCCTCGCCCCCCCACCACCTCATGCCCCGCCCCGCCCCCCACCTGGGCGCCAGTGCATCCAGCTCATCCAGGAAGATGATGGCGGGGGCGCGGCGCCGGGCCTGGGGGGGGGGGGGGGGAGCAGGGGAGAACAGCTTGAGCGGCGGGGCGGCGGGGCGGCGGCATGGCGTGCGCTTTATTGCACGACCCTTTGGCAATGGTCAAGCCAGCCCAACCGGACACACACACACACACACACACACACACACAGCGCACACACACACACACACACACACCACTAACCACAACCCCACCCACCTCCTCGAACAGCAGTCGCAGTGTGCGCTCCGCGTCGCCGTGGTACTTGCCCAGCACGTCGGCGCCGCCCCGCGCGAACAGCGCCACAGGCACCGGGCTGGCACGAGCCACCTCGCCCGCCAGAGCCCGCACCGCCAGCGTCTTGCCGGTGCCAGGCAGCCCGTGAAGCAGGATGCCCCTAGAGGGGGGAGTGGGGTGGGGGCGGGGTGGAGGAGTCGAGCGGTGAGCGGAGGGGGCGGGTGTGCATGGCGGAGGGTGCGCCCCAGCCCTGGTCCCCCACTGCTCCATGCTATGCTCTTCAGCAACCACGCACGCTAATGCTCTTCCTTGCACTCCCTACACCGCTGTGTCCCTCTTTATGCTCCATAAACCCTCGCACAAAGCCCCACACAGACACCCACGGCACGGCAACCACCCACCCACACACGCCCGCCGCCCCATCCCCCCCCCACCTGGGCGGCGCCGCGCCCGCCAACCCCAGCCGCTCGAACAGCCCGGGGCGCAGCAGCGGCAGCAACACCATCTCGCGCAGCGCACACACCACCGGGCCCAGCCCGCCCAAAGCCTCGAACCCGCGCCGGTAAGCAGCCGGCAGAGGCGCAGGCGCCGCCACAGGCATCGCTGGCCCTCCTCCTGCTGCTGCTGCTGTTGCCGTTACCAGAGCCCCGGTCCCAACCCCAGCCGCTGCTACACCCGCTCCTCCTCCAGCTCCCCCTGCTGCTGCTCCTCCTCCTCCTCCTGCTACTGCTCCTCCTCCGCCGCCGCCCGCTCCTCCGCCCCCGCCTCCCAGTATCACGGGCGCCAGGCGCGCCGTGTCCTTGGCGTAGCGCCGCCGCTCCTTCACCGCAAACGCCGCCTCGTCGTCGTCCGCCTCCGCCGCCGCCACCTCGTGCGCGCGCCGCGCCGCCGCCATGCCCGCCGCCGCCACCGCCATGTGCCGGCCGATGGCATTGAAGTCAATTCTGGCGGGCGGCGTTTGCGTGTGTCAGTGTGAGGTACATACCATGCCGTACATCAGCAGGAGCAGGTGCAGTCACACAGCGTGATGGGGCACAGAGCACCGCTGCCGCAGGTCGTTCGCGCCCAACCACGCGTGTGCGTCCTCACCTGCGACGTTTGCTGCTGCGGTGCCCGGCGCCCGCCGCGGCCTCCACCCCGGCGCCAGCAGCGGCCGCGCCACCGCCACCGCCGCCGTCGTGCCGCCGGCGGTTTCGCTCCCCGGACTGCAGCCCCTCCGGCCCACTCGGCAGGCCCCTGCACCACCGGCGCCATGTGTGTGCCTCGTCAGCAGGCAGGCAGGCAGGCGCGCGGACATTAGCCCCCGGGGAACACTACGGTGTCTTGGTGCAGCCCTGGCACGACCCCGGGTGCGAGGAGCACGCACGGTATGCCGCCGCTCAGGAGGCCTCCAAGCACACCCACGACCCTCACACCCACGGCCTGCGCACCCACACCCACGACCCTCACACCCACATCTTGCGCGCCTCCTCTTGCTCCTTCTTGTACAGGTGCGCGTGTCGCGGGCAGGCGATGAGGAAGCGCGCTATGTTGAAGAAGCAGCCGCTGGCTTTGGCGCAGTGCAGGTGGTAGGAGGTGTTGCAGCGCTCCACACGGCAGCCCAGCGTGGCGCCGCGCTCGCCGCACAGGCCGCAGCTATGGGGAGGGGCAGTTGCAGGGGGAGGAGGTGGGGTGCGGGGAGGGGGGTGGCGGGAAGCGGGAGGCACGGCTCGGTAACGGGTAGGCGGGGGTCAAGGGTGACGGAGGTGAGGTACGGGTAGCCTGTGGCGGCAAGAGTTGTGGACACAATGCCTGGCAGGACCCCGCTGGAAGCACGTACACAGCGCCACGCCAGCGCACCGCAGCTGCCGCCCCCGGCGGATGGCCTTGCCGACGTTCAGCAGCGTCGTGCCGTCGGAGCTGTGGTACACCTGTGGGGTCCGGGCGAGGGCCGGGCGGTTGAAAAACGACGTGACAGCGTGCCCCTAGCATGCCAGCCTGGTGAATTCAAGTCCACCGCACAGCAATCCCATAAACCTTGCTTCTGTACGCCCTGCCGCTGTTGGGGCCCCTGAATTGGCGGCATTCTGCTGAACGTTCTAATCGCTTAATTTCAATCATGCTCTGGGAATTGACAAGCTACAAGCATCTCGGTGTGCTGCATTACCTCGGAGCTCCACAGGGCGCAGAACCGGTGCACAAAGACGTTGTTTCGGTTTCCATCCTCGATAGGGCCCAGGAAAGCACCCAGACTGCCATCACAGGCCTTTTGATCCTGGCCGCAAAATGCACAGCGCTCGTTGGCAAGCAAGCGCGGCGGCATTGAACCTTTCCGCTCGGGTTCCTCCTTTTCCGTGCCGTCCGCCATGGCATGTCCTGCCTAATTCATGAATTGTTACAATGAGAGGATGACAAATGGACCGCACGGCCCATAGACGATTGACGAGTCGGTGTTTGGTGCAGACAGCTTCTAACAGTTTGTGCTGCGCGCGTGTGCTGCTGCTAGCAGCGGGATTATGCAATCAGTGTCGACAGAATACTGAAATTGTTGTTCTGTGGATTGGTCATGCATGCCACCAGGTGCGTGCCCCCAGTGCAGGTGCCCGCCCACCCAGCGTCCCCGCCCGCGAGGGCCGGGAGGGGCCGGGAAACCCTTGACTTGTGCGCCCAAGGGGCCCCCCTCCCCGCCTCTCAAGATTCTGCGCCTTTGGAGGTTCCTGTCGTGCGAGCACGGCGTGAGGCATGTTGCCAAACCCGGATGCAGCCGTGACACGCTTTGATTCGGACCCTTCAGGATCCGCAGGAGTTTGGGGCGGACAACACTTCCAATATACATACACTATGCCGTCTGAAAACCCTCTCGTGCTCGTTGCCGGCGCGCCCGGCGTCGGCAAAACTTCACTCGTTCGCGCGTTTTCCGGATCGGCAGCTCCAGCAAACTCGGATGGCACCGCACAGTGGCATATTGAAACAAAATACTATCGCACTGATGTTAACGTCCGCGAGTGCTCCGATGCGTCAATCGAGGCCAGCACTGGCAGCCAGCCTGAGGCGCTGGTGGTCGCATTCAGCCTTAAGGAACCCAAGACGTTTACAACAGCTCGGGCAATGGCGTGCCTCTTCGATCTGGAGGCGGTGGAGGTGAAGCTGCTCGTCGGCACGCACGCGGATGCTCTCGCTCCCAGCGCCAGCGCGGCCGAGCGGGAGACCTCGGAACAGCCCGCCTGGTTCCAGGAAGCTGCAGACTGGTCTATACAGAACGGCTTCGAGCTCATCATCTGCTCCCCCGCCGTACTAGCTGTGGACGCGGCGTTAACGCTGGATGGCGACCGGCAGGGCGTGGCGCGAGTGGTGGAGGCCCTGCAGGCCCACATGTGGCCCAACCTAGAGCTTCTTGACAAGGGCAAGGAGGCAGCCGCCGCGGGTGGTGCCACTGCCTTGGAAGCTGCTGGCGCCTCCGGCAACGACGACGTGGAGGAGGATGCGGACGCGGCCGGCAGCGGCTACACGGCGTTAGGTGGGGAGGACACAGCGGCAGCAGCGGCAACATCAAGCAGCGGGCTTGATGCGCCATCTAAACCCCAACTCACCTCAACAGCACGAAACGCGGACGCCTCTGCCACCGCCAACGGGGGTTCCAAAGCGGCGGGCGGTGAGGCCGGCAAGCCAGCAGCAGCAGCCCCGGCCATTTCGGAAACCGCACCTATGGGCGCCGCACCAAAAGCCGGGGGCCGGCGCGACGAGGAGGTGGAGGACGAGGAGGCGGAGGACGAGGAGGCGGAGAAGGTGATGGAGGGGCTGGAGAAGCTAATGGAGGAGATGCGGGGTAAGTCACTGTTGTGTGGTGGTGGACGAGGGGGAGCGCTTGAGCAGCAGCTGGGGCACGTGTTGGGTGAGGCACACTGGGCTCTTGGAATCGCCTCATGGGAATGCCCTCGGAGCTGTGCATGGCACGGAGCTGCTGGCGTCATGGTGATGCGGCCATCAGGGCACCATGGGCCGCGCTCACGGTGATAGCTAGGACCGGGCCCTGATATACCGCTACCGCTCATGTGGCGTCCTCGGCGCCGCGGCAACGGCAGCAGTCGGAGCGGAAGGCGGCTATGGCGGTCGGGGCGCGCGGAGCCCGTACCGGGTGGTGCTGAGCCGGAGCCATGCAGCCAACTTCCTTGGCCCACGTCACCTACCCCCTCCCTCCGCCGCCATGCAGCACCGCATCGCATGTTCACATTTGCAGGTGTCCATGTTCCTGCGCACCGCTGGATCGCCGCTGCCGAGGTCACACCTGCGCACGGCGCTCTCGCTGTGCCCCCTTCCTGCACAGGCCACAAGGACCGCCTGGGCGTCATGTCGGACGAGGAGCGGCGGGAGCGGGCGGCGGACCTGGCCATGCGCATGATGGCCATGATGGGGATGGAGGACGGCGAGGACAGCGACGATGACGAGTAGGCTCGTGACCTCCGGGTTTGGGGCTGCGCTTTGTTGGGTTCGACCGGACTTGTCGGTCGGCATGGCTAAGGAAGTGGGCAGCTGCCCGGTGGAGATTTGACGGGGCCGGCCTGCAGGTGCAATCCGGGGTGGAGTGTGGCCTGGAGTACGATACGGTCCGCTATGGGGTGGCGCTCGTGTGCGCAGGGAAGGAATGCACGTGTATGCGCCTGCAGTGCGTGCGATAACCCGCAAGCAGACGAGTTTTCCTGGGGACCGATGAACATCAGACCTGTAACAGTTGCAAAGGGCCTTCTTAGGAAGCTGGCTAAAGGTGCCATCGAGGGCCTAACCAGCATGCATGGGCGTGGCTGGCTCTCGCATTGAACAACATGCTGCCCAACTCCGTGTCTGCCTACTTTCCACAATACAGTATACTCAAAAGGACCAGCATAGTTGTAGGAGTCGCTAGGTAATATATCTTCTGCTCAGAGGGCAACTCCTTGTAACTTCGCAAATCCCCCTGCGTTGCGTCTTCGGACTCTGGATTGGCAGCGCACAGTAAACGCATTCCTCATAGCATCCATAGTGGGCCGTTATGGGCGTCAGCTGCACTTAACTGGCCGCACCACTGCTGACCCACGAATCTTCAGCAGCGAGGCACCCGCTTCGGACCAGGTGGGCGTTTCTGGTTGCTTTGTTTGTCCGTTAACTCCCCTTGCTGCCTTTGGGAGGGCTTGGAGCCGTTTCGGCGGGGCTCTCAGATTCGGCGCCGCGCCCTGTCACTGTCAGTCCTCTTACGCCTCGGAGCCTTTTTCAACGCTGTCTCATTGTTGTTGTTCAGGTAAATGGCGTATCAGACGGCTGCGCCGCAGACTGCGTGGGGCGCCGCAGGCGCCGGAGCTGCCCCGGGAATGTCCGACCCTTACTATGCACAGTATTACGCGGCATATGGTTATGGTAATGGTTATGATTACTCGGCGTACTACCAGCAGCAGGGGCAGGCCTACGCTACCGGCGCTGCTCCCCCGGTCGCGCAACCTCCGCCAGCACCCCCGTCCTCGCCTCCCCCGCCCGGCGCGGAGCCGGACAAACCAGCTGATGACGAGAAGCCGCCGCCACCTCCACCAGGCGGACCGCCACACGCTTCTGGCACCGCCAGCGCCAAGCCCGCGCCAACCGCGCCCCCGCCGTCTGCACCTGCGGCCCCAGGTGCGGCTGCAGGCGTGACGCCCGGTGCTGGCTCGGCCGCAGGTGCCGCGGCTGCAGCCGCAAACGGCGGCTATGACTCTGCAGCCTACGCACAGTGGTATGCGCAGTACGGGTATTACGGCTACGACCCGCAATATGCGCAACAGTATTGGCAGCAGCAGCAACAGCAGCAACAACAGCCGCAGCCGCAGCAGGCCTATCCCTCCCAGCCAGGCTACCCACAGCCTAGGCCGGGCGTACCGCCTCCGGCGCCGCCTAAGGGCGACCCGCCGCCGGGCACGGGTGGCAAGCCGGTCCAAGCCGCTGCGGGCTCTTCCAAGCCCTACTCTGGCGTTGTCGACTCGTACAACGCAGCGCCGCCGCCCGCAAACCTGTACGGCCACCAGCAGCAAAACGGCCACCAGCAGCAAAACAACCGCAACCAGCGCACCGGGCTTACAGGCACCAACATGACACCGATAGGGCCGCGGCCGCCGCCCGGCGACCCGCCTGCGTCTGCCACTGGGCAGCAGCAGCTCACGCCACAGCAGCATGCGGCCGCGGTTGCCGTGCGCTTCAGCCGGGCACCGTTTGTCATTCGCCCACAAATGCCCACCGGCCGGTCCGCCGCCGCGCCCGCTTACATCGGCGTCGGCGGCGCCCCCTCCACCGCCGCGCCGGGCAAGACTGGCGTGGCCGCTGCCGTGGCGGCTGCGGCGGCCGGGGCTGCAGCTGCGGCCGCAGCCGCCAAGGCCGGCCCCGCCGCCACAGGCGGCCCCGCGTCGGCGGCAGGCGGCGGCAACACGCAGTGGCCTCCCAGCTTCACGGCTTGGGTGACGCGCTGCTTCAACGCGGCTCGGCTGCGGGGTGTGCCGGACAACCGGTTGTCTGAGAAGCTGATGGCGTACCTGGACCAGGTCAAGTCCGAGGGCCGCCTGTGGACCACCGACTGGGACACGCAGGCGGTCATGCTGCCAGACGGCGCGGCAGCTGGCGGCGGCGGCGGTGCACCGGGCGCTGACGGCGGCGCGCTGTCGCCGTCGGGGCCGCAGGGCCGCAAGCGCAACCGCTGGGGCGACGTGCCGGCGGGCGGCAGCGCGGGCGCGGGCGATTACCGGTCGGCGGCCGGCGGTCGCGGGTATGAGCGGTCGCAGGACGTGGACTCGGATGAGGAGGACTACGGCCAGTACGGGGGGCAGCACCACCGCCACGGCGCGCCCTCGCCGCACGGCGGCGGCCACCAGCACCTCAGCAACCGCAAGCGCAAGAAGCTGCTGGCGCTGGAGGCGCGGCAGCACCAGCGCGGAGGCGCGGCGGCCAGCCCGCACGGCCACGCCTACACCACAGCCGAGGAGCAGAAGCGCCGCGCGCGCGCCGGCCGCTTCGGCGACGGCCGCGCCGCCGGGGCCGGCCGCTACGGCGGCTCGGAGTCGGACGACTATGACGATGACGACTATGAGGATGACGACCGGCGCTTCGGCGGGGGGCAGGTGGTGGTGGGCACCAGCAACAACCTGGAGAAGTCCTACTTCCGTCTCACCTCGCAGCCCGAGCCGTCCTCGGTGCGGCCGGAGCCGGTGCTGTGTCGCGCGCTGGACCGGCTGGTGCGGCTGATCGCGTCGCGCGAGGCCACCTACTTCTACTCGCTGGACCAGTTCAAGGGCATGCGGCAGGACTGCACGGTGCAGCACCTGCGCAACGCGCTCACGGTGCGCGTGTACGAGGCGCACGGCCGCAGCAGCCTGGAGTACGGCGACGTGGCGGAGTTCAACCAGTGCCAGGCGCGGCTGGGGCACCTGTACGCGGACGGCGTGCCCGGCTGTGTGGCCGAGTTCACCGGCTACCGGCTGCTGTACGAGACGGTGCACGCCGCCACAGCGGGGCGGCGGCACGCCGGCTCCATGACCAAGGCGCTGCTGCACACCATGCGCAACGTGCCATCGGAGCTGGCGGCCGCGCCCGAAATCCGGCACGCGCTCAAGGTGCGTAGGGGCTCAGGGGTTGGGGCTAAGAGCGCACGCCGCACGGGATGAGTGACAGCGCGAGGTGAAAAGACCGCATCGGGGGCGGGGGTTCGGATAGGCGCACGCTCTACATGCCGTGCCGGTTCTGGCTCCTGCTGCTACCATGGCCGCCAGAATGCTCTCTTCCATCACCACCTGCGCTCGCCACCCCGCACCCGTGCAGGTCCGCGAGGCGGTGATGAGCTTCAATTACAGCGGCTTCTTCCGCCTGTACGCCACCGCGCCGCACCTGGGCCGAGCCATCCTGGACGTGGTGGTGGAGCCGCTGCGCTGGGCCGGCCTCAACGCCTTTGTCAAGGCCGCCGACCTGCCCGTGCCCGTGTCCGAGCTGGCGCTCATCCTGGGCTTTGGGCTGCAGCCCGCCCGGCCGGAGCGGCGGAACCAGGCGGCGGACGGCAAGGAGGCGGAGAGTGGGAAGGGAGGGGAGGAGGAGAAGAAGGACGAGCAGGCGGTGCCGCTGCCGGGCTGCCGCTTCGCGCACCTCGCGGGCGACGCCGCGCCCGTGGAGAGTCAGGAGGAGGCCACCCAGCGCTGCGCGCAGTGGCTGGCGGAGCACGGCGCCGTGGTGGTGGAGAAGGGTGAGCGTGGGGGGCTGGTGTGGGTTAGGGGGAAGTGGCGCCAGTTGGGGTGGCTGGGGCGGGGGCTGCCGAGTGCTGCAGTGCGGGTGTGCGCCTATGTCATTGCCTGGGTGCCGACCCCTCCCTTCCCGCCGCCCGGCTTTTCATGCTTGCGCACAAACAGGCTCGGAGCTGGTGCTGGACACCAAGGCCTCACGCGGGAAGATGTTTGTGCCGGAGGTGACGGTCAAGGTGAGCCAACACTGGCGCGCGTTAAGGGGCTGGGCTGCGACGCTTGTGAGGGAGCCGCGTTGTGCAGTGTTACCGGGCTGCTTTGGTTCTGGTGTGCCAACCTAGACCGCTGACCCTCCCGTGCCGCCTCGTGCAGATTGAGACCGGCGACCTGAGCGTCACCGACTTCCTGTCCCGCGCGCGCGTCGCCGTGGAGTAAGCGGCAGGCGGCGCCCGCCGCCCCCGACGGCCCCGCCAGCAACTGGAGCTGCTCGCCGCCGCCAGTGCCGCCGCCATCGTTGTGCCTGCGTCGTCGTCATGAGCTGGATTCATCCATTGCCTCGCTCCGTCTGTGTGCGGTACGCGGCGTACCTCCGTATGCCGATCTGGTTGTACCGTGCCGATCTGGTTGTACCGTGCAGCCACTGCCTCGGCAGCTTCTGCTGCTGCTGGCGATGGCGCTGTGCCGTCTTCGTGCGTGCGTCCCGGTGGGCAGCGCCGCCGCCTGCAGCGCGCGGGCGCAGTTACGCGTGCGGCGCAGGAGTGCTTGTGCCCTGTGCTGCTGCGTCTGCCACTGCTGCTGCGGAACTTCGGCGTGTGCATGCAGCTGGCGGTTCTGCTGCTGCGGATGTGGGTCGCGTCGTGTCTTCCTGGTTGCACGATAGCTGCAGGTTCTGCACCGCCGCCGTCGTCTACCCTGCGTTCGTCGCTTTGCATTTCCGTCGGCTGTGGCACACAGCACAGCAAAGTTCTACGTCACAGCTCACAGCTCAGCAGCATGCGCCGGCGTTGCGGCCTGGCGGGGTGGCATGGGTCCGCGTGTTGGTGGCGGCAGCAGGAGCCGTGGCCGCGGTGCTGTGTCCGGCTGCGGCTGCTGCTGACGTTGCCGCTACAACGACAAGCGCATGCTATCCGGCAGATTGAGCACAGTCGGGACACCGCCTGCAGTCAACCCTTTGACCCCCAGCACCCCAGCACGCCTGCTGGCGTCGACGAGCGGCAGCGGTGCGCAGCGAGAGTGCCAGCCCGGCAACCCTCCGTCCATATCAGATGCAGGCATCGCGCGCCAACGCCCGCAGCCAAATTACAAATGCCCTTCTGCACTCGCTCACTTACAGCTTACACTCACAGCTTTCACGTTTACTTGGTATTTTGGCTCATGGTATTTTAGCACAGGAGGTAACAGGTACGCACGTCTGAACACAGCATTGCACATACGCACGCTTCAAGCGCATGAGGCGGCGCGGCAACGAACGGCCGTGACCAGCGTTGTGGGCGCACTCGGCCATCATACGGCCATGCCGAGCCCACGCTGCACCACCAATGCCACTGCTGGGCGCTGCCCCTCCGGGCTGTGCTTCTAGCTTCCCTGGACGCGCCGTCGCCTGCACGTGCGCGTCCGCCATGCCCTCCCTCCATCATTTCTGTGCCTGAAGCCCGCACCCCGCGGAGCCTGGGCTGCCTTTTCAGAGAGGCGTGCTCGGCGGCCCCGCACCCACCCATGGGGCCGCCGGCTGCGTGCGACATCGACGTCTTGCTGCCGGATCGCGGCGGCGACAGCGGAGGAGGCTGGGCGAGGAGCAGCGCCAGGTCAACGTCTACACATCTGGAGCGGGGCAACAGCGCCGCGTGGAGCTTGACGCGTGGCGCCTTACAGGAGGCAGCTCAATACTTCGTCAACAGTCTACAAACGTGGTGAGCGCAAGCATCGCTGGTCGGCCTTATGGCGGCGGCTGAAGGCGGCATGAGCGTGGTGTGGAGGGTGACTATTGGGGCGTCTGTGGCGTGTCATCTCAGCAGGACACGTGTTGTGTATTGTCAGGTGCAGAGCGGGTCATGGGGTGGCCGGGAACTGAAATGGGGAACACCAAGGCACTGCTGTGCATGCTCGTAATCTGGGCGACGATGCGAGGGGAATGCAAGGCGAGTGTGGGGTATTGAGACACGAAGGGGGTGGGGCATGATGCTAAGGTACTGTGGGGTTGTTGAAGTGCATGGGTAGTGCATGCATGTGCGGGTTCTAGGGCGGGTAGGTGCTGGCTTACCTTCAAGGATATGGGCTGTGGGATTGCATACGCAATGCATGGGCTTGTCGTTTGTCTTGAGGGGTGCGGAGGCACCCAAACGAATGCCGGACTCGAAGGTCAAGGGTGCAGTCACGGGGCGCAGCCTGTTGGCCTATGTCTGGGACATCGTGTAAGCCGTGGCTGTCTTGTTGTATTGGAAGCACGGGAGGGCTGAGCTTTATTGACTGATTAGGCTTGCAGCTGGCTAAACCACGAAGCGTCCATCGTGCCAGCAGACCACAGGGTGCAGCGCCCTGATGCCGAGAAGTTGCCCCTGGGAAAAGGTTTCCGGGCAGCCATATGCCGAATGCCGAAGCTTTCCAGCTCCGCAAGCAATACACGTGGTGGCGCAAGGGTCGTGGGCGGTGGTGGTAGCAGACATCGGCACTAGCTGTCGGCGGGTGCAGGCAAGGGCGGGAGCGTGCTTAGCAGGAGCTACCGGGCCCCCAACTGCCAGCTTGTCAACTGTGGTAGCAGCAGCAGATACTGGCGGAGGCGTGGGCCGCAGATGCCGGCTTGCGTGCGGCCGCCTCCAAACCCTGGGCGGACAGGGCGGACATGGAGGCCGCCGCAGAGCAGGCTGAGGCAGCACGACTGGCGGTGCAGTTGAGGGGCAACAGAGGAAGGGGCGGAGGGACCCGAGGAGCAGAGAAGCAGCTGTGTTGCGCCGAGAGCTAGCTCAGGGGCGAGGGGGGGCTCTAGGTGAGGCGGGATCAGTGTACCGTACGGTACGCAGGGCAAACAAGGCAGCACCCCCTGCACAGCTCTCCCGGACGTCTGGTCCCGCTGGTTGGCGTGTCAAGAGCCGTGTCTGCACCCACCTAGCGCCAGGCACCCCATGGGTCTATAAGTACGGGGGTGCCACACCTCAAAGCGAGGAAGTCAGAACCTGTGGAACCTGTGGTTGGGCCAATGTGCGAAGAAATCTGGTTCGGCCCTTGCCACAGTAGAATGGAGTGAAGGAATGCTCCGAACGTGCAGGATCAGACTAACGGAACGGCGCGCCGCACGTGTCGGGCAGGTTGCGTGCGGTCCCGATGGCCGTCCGTTGTACCAGAACGCCATGCTTCTGCTCTCAAGGTTAAACCTATCCTCATCGCGGATTAACCAGGATTAACCTCACAGGCAGCCCGGTGACCATGCCACCCACGAAACTTTCATGCCACCCTCGAAACTTTCATCCACGAAACTTTCATGCCACCCACGAAACTTTCATGCCGTGATGCTCCTGCTGTGCGCTATTTCTTCAGCAAATTGCGGCAGTGGCTACAAGGTGCCAGCATCACCATGCACAGGGCGGATGCGGCCGTGCTGCACAGGGCTGATTCCCCGTGCCGCTCGGACCGCCGGCCGCGTCGGTCCGACGGCGGCGGTGCTCAGTGACGTCCCCCGCCTTGCCGCCGCCGCACCTGCTACAGGGGCTGGCGGAGGTCTGCCGCGCCTCGCTTGGCCCCGTCAAGTTTCACCTGCCCCAACCGCACCTGCAACCACAGCAGCACCAGCCGGAGCGCGTAGCGCTCTCCAACAGCCGGGGCGGCGCTTAAATCTGAAGGTGCTGGCGGCTGCAGAACCGTCGCGTAACGGCAGCACCAGAGACAAGAGCAGTAAAAGCGGCGGACGGGCGGGAAGCGGCGGTCCAGGCGGAGGCCGTTGGGATGGCGGCGGCAGGACGAGTGGCGGCGGCGACAGCAGTGGCAGTGGCGGTGGTAGGGCTAGGGGTAGCGGTAGCGCGCGTGACCCTGCGGACGACTTGATCGTGTGTCACACTCTGGAGGACCTGCAAGCAGTCATCGAGAAGCGGCTAGCGGCAAGACGTGAGAACCTTGTCAGCTGCCTTCGGCCGTTGCGGCAAGGTGCGTGGACTGTGAGGCAGGGGCAGGGTTGACGGGGGAAGCAATTGTGTCTTACCTGCAACTTAAGGACGTACACGGACTGACACAAATTCAGTAATGTCCCTTCTGGCCCCTTCGCGCCCTGCAGCTAGAGTCAGTACTCGCCGGAAGGCCGCCACAGCCGCGATCCGCGCCAGCATCATTGCGACCCTCACGCCTGCTCTCCTTCCTCTCGTGCCGCGCATCCGCAACCCGTTCGGCTGCAGCATTCCGCTGTGGGTGCTGGCGAAGGCAGGGGCTGCCAGTGACGAGCGTGTGGAGTCACAGCTGGCACCGGTGCTGCTGCAGCGGCTGGGGGATCCAGTATTGCTGAAACATGCCGCACCTCAGAGCCTGGCGAACGCGCTGTATGCCTTGGGCAAGCTGCGCGAGGACCAGCAGCATCGGGGCTCGGGCTGGGACCCCACCGCATCGGCGCACCTGACAGCGCTGGCACGTGCTGTGGCCTCGCGGCTTCGTGGGGCGTGGGGGCACGGCTTCAATGCCCAGGATACTTCGAACAGCTTGTGGGCGTGCGCCAAGCTGGGATACCGCGGCTCAGAACTCTCGCTGCCGCTGGCGGAAGCGGCAGCAGCCCTGGTCCGAAGCATGCGTCCGCAAGAGCTGCCCAACACCCTGTGGGCGCTCAAGGCCCTGAGCTGCACCGGACCGATGTTTTAGGCGGTGCTGGAGACTTTGTGCGGAGAGACGCTGCGGCGGCTGCGGGCTCCAGAGCTCGCTGCAGCGTTCAAGCCGCAGGAGCTGACCAACATCCTGATGGCGCTGCAGGGGCTGCCACAGATTGGACGCCAGCAGTCAGAGCTGCTGGCGGCGGCAGTAGCAGCTGTGGATTTGCAACGGGACTTTGCCGGTTACAACTCACAGGACCTTAGCGACTCGGCCTGGGCCCTGGCCAAAATGGGGTATGGGCAAGGAACAACGCCCCTATCCTCGAAACAGAGCCAGTGGTATGCGGCGGCGGTGGCAGCAGCTCAGCGGCCCGGGGTCATGGCCAGCGCCAAGCCGCAGGCGTGGGCCAACCTACTGTACGCGCTGGCGTTGGTGCGCTATCAGCCGTCGCCCACTCTGCTTGAAGCGGGTGCAGCATCTGTCATGGAGAGCGGCACTGCACACTCTTGCGCCATCACGCTTTGGGCGCTGGCGGTGCTGCAGCTGCGCCATGCCGGCGTGGAGTCAGCGGTTTGCGACCGGCTGGGCGAGCTGCTGTGGCTACATCCGGCGTCGGTTCCTGTGCAGCACCTATCCAGCAGCCTGTGGGCCCTGGCTGTGCTGGCAGGCGGTGGTGGCCCTGCTGGCCTGGCTGCAGCTCCACTGGCCCGGGCACTTGCGGAAGAGGCCGTGCGGCGCCGCAAGGATCTTACCAAAGGCGGTCTTGCGCAGCTCTGGCAGGCCCGGCAAGAGTTGGGCAACGAGGTGGAGGCTCTCACCCGTGGCCCCGACGTACAAGCCGCGATGGAGGCGGCGGTGGCTGCCACCCAGGCGACAGGATCGAACCCCAGCAGAACGCAGGAGCAGGCGGCGAAGGCACTTCTTAGTCTGACGCAGAAGGGTCTCCTGCCCATCGTGTCAGTGTGGACGGAGACGGCGGTGGAGGGCATGCTGGGGCGTGTGGATATCGTGACGGACTGGAGCTTTGGGCGGATGGTGGCCGTGGAGGTGGACGGGCCGATTCACTTCCTTAGAGGCCGCAAGGGTAACGTGTCCGCGGTAGACGGTTCCACGGCCCTACGCAACCGGCAGCTGCAGCGGGCATTTGGGAAAGGTAACGTGCTGTATGTGCCGTACTGGCATTGGAACGGGCTGAAGACGCCTGCCAAGCAGGAGGCCTACCTGCTGCGGCGGCTGCAACAATAGAATGTGCGGTCACTAGCACTGCCACTGGCGTTGGGCGAGACACCAGGAGACGGAGGAGATGCTACTCGCCGGCAAATGCAGCGGATGAGTTCGGGGGGGGGGGGTATGGCAGTTGCAGTAGCAGTACAAGGGGTGCAGCAGTACCACCAGCAACAACAGCGACAGAGCCCCGCCTGCACCCCAGCTTTACCGGAGAAGTGGAGCAGGGCTGAGGTCCTGTGGGGTGGCTGGTGGCCTGATCCCGCTGGTGGGGTGGCAAGAGCTGCATACGGGTCTGCACCCAGCATGTGAAGCGCCTGGTATTGGCGGACAGAGACCTATACCCCGCGGAGGGCTCCTTGGGCGCATGCAGCCGATTGAAGAAAGGTACATCATCCGGCGCGTCATTACACGCGCGAAGAAATCTGCGCGGGAAAGTGGACCGGGTGGCACGTGGAGCCGCGCAAGGCCGCTCGTGTAACAAACTGAGGTTCAAGGGACGAATCTCAACCGCACGCCTGTCTGAGAGTCTGTTGGAGCAAGGGACGTCGCAGCACTCAGGACCGCCGAGCTGGTGCCAGCATGCCGGGGTCCAGCGGGGTCACTGTGCCAGCACTGGCCTGCATACACATGAGACGAGCTGACAAATCCTGGAGGAAAATTGGCACTTGACTTCGCTGTTATAAGCTACGTATTATCTCGCACAATACTCAGATAAATACAGGGGGAAGTCTGTGCCACTGCTTGTCTGCACCAACGCACAATTATACCACTCTTTGATTATCTGTGTATTAGATTGACGTCTGTTTGACAGCAACCACAGCAGTCATCAGATAAATCCAGTGCGCTTCTGCGAGGCGGGGCACTGCAGTTTGCGCGCGGCATTCCAGCGCAGGCTTTTGCGAGCAGCGGCGCCACGTAACAGGATTATAACTCGCGTTCCGCAGCAGCCCAAACCGCTGCCAGCATGTATCCAGCCCATGGGGGCGGGCAGTTCTTGGGGCCCGTCGCCACCGCCTGGGGCCCCACCTCGCCGTTAGGTCCAGCGCTGCTCCTCGCGATCTGGGCTTTCACCGTTCACGCCCAGGACCAGCAGCAACAGCAGGCTGCATCAGCATCTCTGACATGTAGACCACAGGCAAGTGTGAGGGCTGCGATGCCGGGACAGCCAGCGGGAACTGCTGGCACGTGTTTTGCCTCAGCACAACGGCACATCTGCGGGCTGCTAACGCTAGCAAAGTACAGGCACAGTCTCCCACGTGGGCCATAAGTGCGTTCTTACGCCTGCCGCCCTTGCAGGAGGGCCTGCCTCTGACGCAGCCCTACCCACCGGCGTACTTCCAGCCCACGCCGCTCCCAGTCTGCTCGCAGGTGGGCTGGCACAACAGGCGGGGCTGGGGTTTGGCCCTGCTACGCCAAAGCTGTAATTACCACATGCACGTTCAAGTTACACGGCACGGTTTGGGCTATACTTCCATCCTCTGGCCGGCCACCTCCATAAGCAGCGCCGGAGTCCGGTTCTTGTCTCTCGCCCACGTCTCCTCCCCGCTCGCCCCTGCGTGTACCACGGCCTGCAGTACACCTGCAGCTGCTGCAACCGGCAGCACGCGCTGGGCATCTACCGCTCGTTGCGACCTGCCATGGAGGACGCGGGGTTCAGTCGTGCCTGCCTGGCCTGGCAGACACGCATGGCGTGCCGCGTGTGCGACCCGGAGGTGAGCGTTAGGAAAGCACAAGGGGAACGGGACGACATCGGGAGAAGAGTGTGTTCGGCCTCATACAATCTGCCATGACGTTGTGGGATAAGAGCTGGGAGGACGGTACAACAGCCAGGTATCAATTATGGGTCCCTAGGGCATGTCAAGCGTCCGCCCCTCGCGCCCTCCCTGCTGCACAACACCCACAACAGGTAGGCGTGGGGCTCAAGCCCACGGTGTGTCGAGACACGTGCGACGCCTGGCTGTCCGCCTGTCGCGAGGAGTTTTACAGCTTCGAAACCGCCACCTCCTCAGCCTTCGTCGGGCGAATGCAGCCGTGCACCAACCCGGCGGCCCTGGGCGCGGGCAGCGCGGGGTCGAGTGACGCGGCCGCCGCGGCGTCGCCGCTGCTGTGCTCGCGGCTTGGAGACGTGGCGCGGACGGGCGAGGAGCTCTGTCGGGAAGCAGGTGGGGGTGTGCGCGCGCGGGCACGTGTAAGAAGGTGGCGGTACTGTGCAATGCCTTGACTCTCCAGGTCACAGCTTGCAGCCATTGCAGTGTTGGTGTTACTGACATGGTCGCCTTGCACGGCTGTGGAACCCCCCAGGCTTTGATGTTGCGGCGCCGGGCGACGGCGGCCTTTGCTTTGACGGCGGGCTGGCTAACGCCGGGGCGGCCGTGTTCTCCACCGACATGTGTGTGGCACAGCCGACCAGGCGGCGCGCGCAGCAGCACGCCAGCAGCGGGCGTGGCGGGGGGAGCCGCCCGGATGACTCGCTGAGCCCGGCGGTGTACCTGGTGGTTGCGTCGGTGCTGGGCGCGCTGGCGTGGCTGGCGTACACCACACGACAGGGCTTCCAGGTGTGCATGTGCCTGTGCGTGTGGGGTGTGTGTGTGTGCGCGTGTGTTGAGAAGAAGCGGGAAGGGTTGAGCGCGTGCGTGAGCGTGTGTGCCTGTCGTGCAAGCATGCAGCCCGTCGTTGCACAGCATACATGCAGTTGTTCTTGTGTGGGTATCGTTGAGGGCGCAGCGCACGGCTGCCTGTGCAACGGGGCTTGCCTGTTCTGTGCCCCGCGCCGCCGCACGCGCTCAGCCATGGCCCGCCCTGTGCCTTCGTGCTGTGCCCTGCAGGCTCAGGAGGATGAGCGGTTGCGGCAACTGCACTGGCGCCAGCTTCAGGGGCGCACCGACTGAGGCGGGTGCCGTGGGTAGCATGCAGCTGCGCGGAGTGCCGTGAGGTGTAGAAGAGCGCGAGGCAAGGTGAAGACCTGACTGTAAGACCATTGCATTGGTGCACACGGCGGACGTGAGCGCCAGGCGAGATAGTGTGTTGAGGGCAGCGGGCTGGTGTCGTGTAGAAGACGAGAGGCGGGTGAGTTGAAGTTCTTGCGATCACCATTGCAATGCACCAGAAGTGTGGTCTCCAGCAAGGTTGGGACTCTGTGTAACGCAATACCTCCTGACTCCTGGCTTACACCTCGGCGCCCTGACGTCACCCGATCCACCTCGGCTGTTCAGCACACACATGGCAGCCTTATGGCAGCATGTCGGCTGAACCCTCGCGCATGGCCGCCCCCAACAGCCCCCATCTCACACACACCACAAAACACGCTAGACTTACAGCGAAAGCCCCATTGGCCTTACATGCTGCTTATTGTTGACTGACCACAGACGCGCTCGTTCACACATGCCACATATACGGTACGCCAGACGGTACAGCGTAAGCCCCGTATGCGCATGTGAAATGTCAAATCCAAGTTCAGGACACCTCGGCACGTCGTCAACTGCAGTCGCGACATGCGCACACAAGGGCACAGGGATGACGCCAACACACCGCCAGCCTCGACAGCACGTGCGGTCCGCTCTCACCCTCGATATTGGCTCCAACTGCCGGCGCCTCGCCGACTTGCTCCACAGCTGGTACAGTAGAACACACGGCCTGACTTGCCGGTGTTCTCCATAGCATCAACGGCGGTGGCTCCACCGGCACCAAGCCGACCTGCTGCTCCCCCGCCGTAACTACGCATGCAACACATTCATTGCGTAACATTAACATGGTAATCAGTTAACACGTCATGTCAGCAGTCAGAACACACAACTGGCATTGAAACCGAGCGCAGACCAGCCTTTCCCTGCTGCGCGCATTGCGTCCCTTCCTAATCCTGGGGATATCGCCACACATGTCAGTTCTCCATGTCAAGCCACACAGTGCTTCATTCCACTTGCAAGTGCCCCTCCCCCTACGCCAGCAGATCGGCCGTTTCACCTCATCGCTGCTTCCCAGCCTGTCATGGCCCTGTCATGCCTGTGTCAAGTGCAGCAGAACACACGACCCTGACATGACCCACTTCGTGCCACCAAAAAGCCAATCCTTGCGCCCGCATTGCGCCCGCACTGAGTGCGCTCGCAAGCATGTGGCCCAGCCATGTCGCCCGCCTTATGTGCGAGACACATATACAGCCACCAGTGTCCTGGCCGTGACAGGTAAACGAAGGTGACTTAGATTCATGAATCCTGCCTGCCCCCAGCTAGCTCTGGCACGAATGAGCAGCCTCCTTGGATGCCAATACTCTGGTACGTTAAGCGTTGCTTCTATCCCGCTCCCCAGCCCGCCGCTCCAGCAATTTTACTGCTTGCCGGTTGCAGTCCGGCACGTGCGCATGCGCCTGCTGCTTATTGCGACAGTCCGCGGGCGTACCTTGGGTACCCGCCACACAAATTCATCTACGGCTCGCTCCAGATGCCAGCATTCCACTGCAGCTAGCTGCTATCGCGGACGCCCTAGCTCTCGCTGTTAGCCGCCGGCTGGGTTTCAGAGCTTGCCGCTGGTGACGGCGTGCATGGCCTCGGCCAGGCGGCCCACGTTCTTGGTGTTGACGCCGGCCATGGAGATGCGGCCGTTGCGGGTCATGTAGATGTGGTGCTGGGCGGCCAGCGCGTCAACCATCTCGGGGCTCATGCCGCTGCGGTGTGAGAGAGCGTGTGTATGTGCGCGTGTGTGGTGTGCGTTTGTGTGTGAGGTGAGAGGGTTGTGGACGGAGGGATGCAGTGCGTAGGTAAGCTATACCGGCAATACGTGTCCACCTGCTGCCTCCCAGCCCTTGACGACGCCCCGATACCTACTCCTGCTCCTGTTCCCACCCTGCCCGCCTCCTAGTCCCCGGCCTCCGCGCCCTGCCGCGCCCCGCCTCCCCCCACCTGTATGCGAACATGCCGATCTGGTCGGTGATGTGGCCCCAGGGCAGCGGGCTGCCGGCCTCCTGCGGGGTGGGGAGGCGGAGGGAGGGTGGTAAACACCAGCCCAAACTAAACCAAACCAAGAGGGAGGGAGGAGGAGCGAGAGCGCCGACAGAGAGTGGCCGATAAGGTTAGGTACTGAGGCGGTAGGGGTACCGTAGCCATGGTGGCGAGCGGCCGTGCCGTGGGCCTGTGGGCGGGGCGGCAGGTGCCTGTGTGCAATGGCACGCTCGGGCCATGGGTGTGCAGCCCCTAGCCCCCTGCCCCAGCATCCCCTCCCCCACTTGCCTCCAGGCGCTTGCGCAGCAGCGAGCGCATGGAGATGATGCGGTCCGCCATGCCCTTGACCTCCTGCAAAGGGGGGAGGGTAGGGAGGAGGAGGGCAGGGAGGAGGGGGGCAGGGAGGAGAGTGGCTGAGAGCGTTGAAGATGGCAGCGCCGGGTATGGGCGGCAGGGCGCCATGGCGGTGAGGAGGCGCGGCTGTAAGGAGCAAGCGCAGACCCCCCGCCCACTCCTGCCCCCTCCCGGCGCCGCCCCTACCTTGAACCAGAGCTGCTTGAGGTCGTTGTCCTGCAGGATCTTGGTGACCAGCAGCGCGCCGTGCAGGGGCGGGTTGGAGTACATGGGCCGCGCAATGGCCTTGAGCTGGCTCTCCACGGCGGAGGCGTCGCTGCGGGGGGAGGGCGGAGGGAGGAGGCATGCGGGGGGTTGCAAGGGGTGGTGGGTTCCCTTTCCAACACATCCAATGGACACTCATGCCCGAACGTGCCCTCGTTCTGTCGCTTCCACCCTTGCCATCCGTCCGTCCCGCCTGCCAATCGCCGGATGCTCGCCTTCTTCCTCTTTTCCCTTACCCAGTGCCGTCCAGCGCACATACTTGAAATTGTGCGGTTTCAGCACCCCCCTCTTGGGATTGGGAAAAAGTAACCCCCTCTTCCCCTTCCCGTCCCCCTCCTTCCCTCCCTCCCTCCTCCTTCCCTCCCTCCCTCCCACCCACCGCTTGTTGTCGCACACCACGGACAGGCAGCCCACGCGCTGGCCGTACAGCCCCATGTTCTTGGCGTACGACTGCGACACGGCCAGCCGGTGGCCGTCGGCCAGGAAGATGCGGATGGAGGCGGCGTCGCGGTCGCAGTCGCCGCTGGCAAAGCCCTGTGCGCGTGCGGGTGTGTGTTTGCGTTTGTGTGTCAGGCAAGCACGACAAAGGGAATGGATTGATACCGTGCGTTTCCTCGTGAGACACACAAGGCCACCCGCTCCGCCATTTTCTTGGGCTCGAGCATGTACCGTACCCCTCCCCGCCCCCCTTCCCAGCCGCCCCCCTCCCCCGGGCTTTCCCCCCAACCCCACCTGGTAGGCCATGTCAAAGAGTGGGAAGTGGCCGCGCTCCAGCATGGCGCGGGACAGCTGCCGCCACTGCTCGGGCGTGGGGTCCACGCCGGTGGGGTTGTGCGCGCAGGCGTGCAGCAGGAATACGGAGCCGGCGGGGGCGTGCTGTGTGTGTGTGTAGGGGGTGGGCGAGGGGGGCGAGGGGGCGGGGGTGGTTGAAGCATTGGCGTTAGCAAGCGCATGCATGGACAACGCAAGGTGTGCCGCGCCTGACCCGGCGGCCCAGCCCGACTTCCAGTTCGTGCCTCCGCCGTCAGGCACTCCCCGCCCGCTGCCGCCTGGCTCGCTGCCGACTGGCCCGGCCCCGTGTGCGCCGCTGCAGCTATCGCCGCCCTTCCTCCTGCAAAGCATGCCGCCCCAACTGCTGCTGCTGCTGCTGCTGCTGCTGCTGCTGATACTGCTGCCGCTCGTGCCGTGCCTCCTCCTCTCGCAACTGCTACTGTCGCTGCTCCAACCACATCGACTCCCTCCCTCCCTCCCTTCCCTCGCCCCTCACCTTGATGTCCTCCAGGAATCCGTCCATGTCCAGCCCGCGGGTCTCGGCCTTGTAGTAGCGGTACTTGGCGAACTCCACACCGGCGTCGCGCCAGATGTTGAAGTGGTTGGACCAGGTGGGCTCCGGAATGAACACCTTGGTGCCGGGCATGAAGCTGCAGTGGGGGAGGTAGAGGGAGTGGGTGAAATGAGGTTGGCGGGGTGGTTGGTGGGTGGTGGTGGGGTGGTTGGATGGGGAGGTTGGGTGGGGAGGATGGGTGGTGGAGGTGAGGCGACGAGCGGGCGGGAGGCAAGGGAAAACAGGCATTGGGTGGTGGTTATTTGCGGCTCAGCTCGCCCAGCCCAGCCTCGTCCTCTACACACCCCTCCACTTCACGCCGCCATTCCCCTGGCCACTGCCCAATTGCCCATCGCCCCACGCGTCTTACGGAACCCTGACGAACCCTAACGCCCCTCTTCTCTCCCTCTCCCTCCTCTCTCCCTCGCCCCCCCTCCCACCTCCTCCCAACACCTCCTCCCACCACCTCCTCGCCCCTCCTTCTTCTTCCCCCCTTTATCGCCCCTCCTCCTGCCTCACCGCTTCTGGAAGTCCGCGAACAGCCTGCAGGAGCCGGTGCCGGACAGCGACTGCACCGCCGCCACCTGGCCCTCCGCCAGCACCGCCGCGTTGTCGCCGTACGCCAGCTTGACCGACTCGGAGATGAAGTCGCGCAGGCCGCCGATGGGCAGGTACTCCTGAGGGTGGGCGCGGTGGCGAGGGCGGTGGGATGGGTGTGGTGGGGTTGAGGGTGGTTAGACGCAACCGGGGCACAGGCGTTGCCGCTAGTCATCGTGGGGTGTGCGGCCAGTGCCAGCCACGACCGCCAAGCACACGCGCACATATGCTAAAGAGCCTGGTGGCTGGCTATGTCCGCCGCCTGCTTCGTGTCCAACACCTTTCCAACCCAACTCCTTCCCTTCCTCTTTCCACACCCAACTACCCAGCCCGCCGCTGCAGATCCAACACCCCCACACCCCGCATCCCACACCCCACACACCTCAGCAGCCATCCAGCCCCCCCGTACATGATCCAGCGCCCTCCAACTACCAGCCACCCAGTCACCTAGCTCCTCCCTACACACCCACACACCTCACACCCCCTTGCACACCCGCACGCACACACGCACGCGCACGCGCACACGCACACGCACACGCACACGCACACGCACACGCACATGCACACACACACACACACACACACACACACACACACACACACACACACACACACACACACACACACACACACACACACACACACACACACACACACACATACACGCACACACACGCGCACCATGAAGTGGCTGCCCGCCACGCGGCGCTCCGCCTCCCGCACAGCGTCCAGCACCACCGGCTGGCCGTTGTCGTCGCGGTAGGCGCCCTGTGGGGGAGACACACACACATAGAAGTTGAAGCGCCGAGCTGCCCACATGTGTAACTATAGCTGTGCAAGCTGTCTATGCCAGTAAACTAAACCGACGCATGGGCAAACCGCTGCCGGCAGGCAGGCCCTCCTTAGTTGCCACGCTGTGCAACCGCGGCTGCGGAACCGATTGTACCGGCGGGAAGCCCTAGTGTCACGACTTGAGCCTAATCAATACGCGACAATGTCAAGAGCACTCCGGGAGCCGCGGCGGAGCTGCGTAACTCGAAACCGAAAAACGTGATGTTGCGCCAAAGTCTGCTTACCACGCCCAGGTTCATCTTGATGGGGTTGGTGTCGGCCAGGAACTTCTCAGTGATTCCTAGAATGGGGTCCTTTGGCGCCTGCGCTCACAAATCAGCAGGCGCCGCAACGGTCGAGAATTGCGATGCAGCCATCGGAGCGACCCGCTGCCCGAGAATGCGGCCGACAACCTAAACATTGAATTGGGAAGCACATCCACCCCATAATAACTGTCACGAGTCCTACCTGCTCGACATTGCCGAACAGGGTCGTCGTCGCAGCCGAAGCAGGCTGAACAAGAGCGCGCGTCAGAGCAGGCAGCGCATTCAGCACTGGGCGCAGGCCAGCAAGTGCCGGGGCTGAAGCAGAAAGGGCCATGATGGTCAAGGTTCGCGGCGGCTGTTGTCCAGGCAGCAACGACAGAGATGTCGAAAGATGCAAAAGTAATCAGTGTTTTGTGCTGCTCACTTGGGCGATCGATAGTGCGCGCCCAGATGGGGTAATTTCGATTTGGTGTTTGCGATCCGCTGCACACGTGGGTTTAACACTGGCAGCCCCTAGCGTTCCCTGGACCCCCGCCAAGCGACTGTGGATACCGGAACAAATCCTTTGGTCTGTCGCAGTGTTTGTGCAATGGATTTGTAACCAACAACACACCAGTTGCCACCGCCTGGCAACTGCACTGCCTGGCCGCCCCAGCTCCAATCCCAGAGAGGCGTACAGGGTGAGCGCAGATGCGGAGCGTGGGATATTGCAGCAAAAGCCGTTGACCGCTCCAA
Source organism: Chlamydomonas reinhardtii (assembly GCF_000002595.2). Lineage (NCBI taxonomy): Eukaryota > Viridiplantae > Chlorophyta > Chlorophyceae > Chlamydomonadales > Chlamydomonadaceae > Chlamydomonas > Chlamydomonas reinhardtii. Next base: position 1,247,200 of record NC_057009.1, on the reverse strand, counting down.
GTGCGTTTGGGCCGTCAGTCTGGACACAGAGGCTGAGGTTGGCTGGGGCCGGCCCCGGGGCAGTTGGCCCAGCTGCGTGGTTGGGGTGCTTGAATTGCACACTTGAGTCGCGCTAGGATGCATGAGTTGGATGTCTAGGACGTGGACATGGCCGTGCCGTGCACCATTGTTGGTGCGCGTGCACCGAGCCCGATGATGGGAAAATCATGCGTGATGCTAGAAGTACCCCGGCGGGGCCGGGGCAAAACCCCAAACCCAATTGCACACTGTCAGAGGCCCATCATAATGCCGTGCCTCCTCCTCCCGCGACTGCTGCTGTCGGTGCTGCAACCACATCGACTCCCTCCCTCCCCTTGTTGGACCAGGTGGGCTCCGGAATGCCATGCCCTCCCCTCCGCCCTCACCTTGATGCCCATCATTATGATGCAGCAGGGAGCCGTGTATTGCCTTTGACATTGCGTTGCATTGCCTTTGACTACATCAGAACTTCACGTCGTGCCCTCCTAGTCTCAGCCTGCTGCTTTCGATCGACGTTCTCATTGCCAAGCAGGGCCAACGTCGCGTGCTCAACAGCTTTTCACTCGCTGCAACGCAACAATAGTATAGAGATGTTTAGATTACGATTAGCAACGTGTTTGGTTTGGCTGGGATGGATTTGGTCGCTGGCTCCGCCTCCTTTTGTGGACGCTGCAAGCATCACTGTGATAACAGGCAAGTTACTAAAGATTCTGGAGGCGCTAGACGTTAAACGACACGGTGCGACGGTTGGGCAGCACGGACTGGCACCACACTGTACCTGGTGCCCGTCTACCCTGCAGACTCGGTCAGCTCGTTCGCGCTGCCGGACCCAAGCGAGCCCAAGTACATCGTGACATTAGCTGGACCTAAGGGTAAGCTTCATGCGCGGCGAGGGGGCTGGGAAGCTTCTGGCACCAGCTGCACAGGGCTAGCACTGAACATCGATTGCTGTGCTGTACCATTGCGCAAACCGCTTGCCGCTGCTCCTGCACACCCCTTTCCTGCTTGACGCAGGCTCCAACTTAGCAGGCGTAGTGTCTAGTGGCGCCGAGGCATCGGCTGACACCGGCAGCAGCGAGGCGCCGGCGGAGCCGGCCGCGGCAGCCCGCCGTATTACCATGACTGCCGCCAACGGGCGCCGCTACACGTGTAGTCTGCCGCCGGATAGCGCCACCGGCGGTGCAGCCGCCACGGCCCTAGCAGCAGCACAGGCGGTAGCAGCTGCTGAGTCCTCAGTGGCGTCTGGGTCATCAGCAGGGTCCACGGAAGCGCAGGTGCGCGCGGCATGGCACGACTGACGGGTCGGCTCTGGAAATGATAAGGACGGCTTCTTGGGGTTTGACTGAGCAGGAGGCAGGGGCAGAGGAGTGACATTGGAACAGAAACCATCATAGCACCAATCGTGCATTGGTCCAGGAACAACAACGGCGTAGCTAGGATTGCGCAGCAGCGCGTGTGCGTGGACAGCACGACCAAAGCTCCGGCTGACACCAGTCCTGGTGTGCAAACGCAGGCAGCGGCCGTGGACGCATCCACAGCTGGTAGCACGGCGGCTTCTGTGGCCGCGGACACGGGGGCGGCTTATGGGCAAAAGACGCCGCACGAGCTGTTAGAAGCCATGTGTAAGTGGTGCGGGGTTGGGGGTGCACGAGCGTGCAAAGCCCGGCCCATGTCGCTCTTGCTCACGGCCCAAAGAGGCTCGTGGCGGCCCTGTGCCTCGGGGCACCAGGCTTAAGGCCTGCGCTACAGCGAATGGGCATGCTGATAACCTAAGGATCCTTTACACTGCCGTCGCTCACGGCGTCCTGCGTTGCCGCCCGCCCTGCTGCCCGCAGCGGCGCTGTGCCTGTACCGGCAGGAGGGGCTGTGGACGTACGAGATGTGCTACAAGAAGCACGTGCGCCAGTTCCGGCAGGACGCCAGCGGCCGCAATGAGGACTTCAGCTGCGGCAAGTACACGGGCGACGAGGAGCAGAACAGCAGCATCCTGGTGCGTGTGCATATGCGTCGAATGCTGATGTTGGGCTGGTATGAAGGGGGTAGTTCATTCCAACCCCACGTCAACCAGGACAGAACCAGCCCACAGAGCGCGGGGCTGGGCGGCGGGTGGTGTACGCTACGGGTCGGCTGTGCAGATGCGAGCCAGAGCTGTGAGCAAAGAGGGCCGCTCCTGCTCTGCGTTCTGGGCTAAAGGCGGCCGTTCCCGTGCGCATGCGTGCCGTCCTCCCCACTCCCCAGCCCCTTCCCGAACAATCCTGGTGCGTCTGTTGCTCCCGCGCCCCTGGTGCGTGCTCCTGTTCGCAGCTGGACGCCAGCTCCACGGCGGTGCCCATCCGCTACGTGTCGCACGTGTTCTCTGGAGGCGCCAAGTGCACCATGACCGGCGCCGAGCGCACCGCTGAGGTGGGCGCAAGCGGAGGCCGAGGGTGGTGCAGGAGTGGGGAGGGCTGGGCTCAGCCGAGCAGGGCACTCACCGTGCGGGCTCGTAAGCTACTTGGGCAAGTGCCATTTTTGTGACGATATCTCTTTGTCCCGGTCCTGCTCCTGATGCCGCCGCCCGTAGGTGCGGTTCACGTGCCTGCCTGACACCACTGACAACGTGCTCGTGTCCATAAAGGAGTTTCCCACCTGCAACTACGTCTTTGTTGTCACCACGCCTTTCCTGTGCAAGCACCCGCTCTTCAAGCCGGCGGTGAGCTGCCGCGGGTCGCTGCGCTGCTGGTGGCCGTGCGCTGCCTGCTTGCGCCTTCCATTGGATCTCGGATACAAGGCTGACAACCGATGCATGCTGTGCGCTCTGGACTTGTACATTGTATCTGACCTGACATTGCATCATGCAAATGCGCCTTGCAGGCCGATAAGAACGTTGCGATCAAGTGCGAGCCCATCCCCTCGGCAGCTGACGGCGAGGAGGATGCAGCACAGGCACAGGAATCAGACACGGCTGCGGGCGGCCGCTCGGCCACGGACGAAGCTGGCGGGCTGGGCACTGCACCGCCCCCGGCAGCGGCGCCAGCTGCGGCCAGTAGCAGCGACACGAGCAGCACATGCGAGGCCGGCGACGGCACGTGTAGCGCAGGCGGGGACGGCGAGAAAGTCGAGGCGGCCAACAAGGGAGCGGACGCCGTTATTGCGGACGAGGCGGATGGAAGTGGTGCGGAGGACGAGGATGATGACAGTGAAGACACAGGCACCGACGTCGATGCAGCTGAGGATTTTACAGGGCCACCGGTCGCTCTGTAGTGTTATACTTGAGGGGAAAACGTTAAGTACCGGCAGCACGTCAGCCCAGTGCGCATTGGGGCGGTTGAGCGCATGAGCAGAACTGAGCCGGGCTAGGAGGGCCGCAACCACCATCCCAGGCGTCATTGAGGGGCAGGTTCTGGCTTTGGTCCTGACTCAGGAATCAGGCCCGCAGGGATGAGACTTCAAAAGCCAGACTGCGAAGGCTTGGGGCATGGTGGTCACGTGGGTGGTCACTGGTCGGGCGCGGGCAAGGTGGTTAGTGCCCGCAACCCCTCAAGTGACTGCTCTTCCCCTGCACCCGCACGAAGCCTAATCAGGCTACCGCGAGCCTATCATACGACATACGTGCCTTGGGTCGGGTGATGATGTGGGGCGCGGTGTATGGAGGTGGCATCCTGTACGTTTACGTGGGCGCCTCATTGCGCTACGTCGCCGAGCAGGTTTGATTTTGTGGCGTGAGAGCGCCTCACCCCGTTAGCGCTGAGCGCTGTGCCGCAGTAGGGTGAGAGTTACGGGGTAGAATTTCATGCGTGAGACAGTCGGCTCGCTTCCGATGTAGGCGTTAGAGCATTGGGGTAGTCTTTCGGAGGTTTGGGGAGGGCGGGGGAGGGCGGGGGAGAGCGGAGGGGGCTGAGATCCGTGCCGCTGCCATGGGGCCCTCGGGCCAATCAGTCAGTCAACAACCCCTCTCCCTCTCCACCAGTGAGCTTTTGTGCCTCTGCGTTGTTAGAAGGACAACCTTTCGACAAGTAGAGTAGCTTAGAAGTACCGAAAGGAGTAGCCCTGGCGCAGACAGTGGACATTTCTCCTCCCGCGTTGCCCACAAAGTTGGGACACGCGGCGGGCGTTTGAACATGCACACTCAACTGCTGCAACGCCGCGCCGCTGCTGCTTCGCCTGTCGGGACTGTGCCCAAATCAGCGGCGATGTTTTCTCTCTTTAAGTTTGGCAAGAAGCGCTCGAACCAATATGTCGCGGCTTCAGCGCCTGCCCAAAGTGAGTGCCAAGTTGCGCTGTGTGCTGGCGAACTAGGCACTGAGGATGGCGCGTTGCAGGCACCTCCACCGAGCTCATAGAAAAGACCAGCCAGCCCACGGTCGCGTCTGGCAGCATCAGCCACCAGGACCTGTACTCGGGGTCTACGCCTCTGCCTGCTGGCAAGCAGCTCAAGCTGCAGCTGGCCGTTTGTTATCTTCCGCACCCGGAGAAGGTTAGTAGACCTTGCCCTCGCACTAGGCGGGCCCGGATCCTTCGGCGCGCTTCATGGGCATGGATGTGATGCTTGCAGGTGCACTATGGTGGCGAGGATGCGCACTTCATCTCCGACTACGGGGGCGGCATGATGGGCGTGGCCGATGGAGTTGGCGGGTGGCAGGAGTCTGGCGTGAACCCTGCCGGTAAGAGCCGCACGCATTCATATGAAAATGCGCGACCTCGCGCCTGAGGTCCTGGGGCCCTTCGCCTTGCAGACTACTCGCGGACTCTTATGCTGATGTCGCGCGCCTATCTTGAGGGCAACGACATCTTCCAGGAGCAAGCGGCTTCCCGGCATGGTGTGCTCATAGACCCGCGGGTGAGCGGGTTGGAGAGCACAGACGAGATTTTGGGCGCCATGTCGCGAGTAGGGTTGTCCTGGGCGCCGACCCATCGGCCCTCAATACTCAGCTCACGGTATTATTAGTGTGCCGTAAGGCGCCGTTTCCGGCCTCATTCGGCTGACCTTGGCAGCTTCGGTGTTCTCTCCCCGGTGCCGGCAGGGCGCGCTGGAGGCTGCGCACATGAACACCAAGGTGCCCGGCTCGGCCACGGCGTGCGTGATGCAGCTGGACCAGGCCAACGGCGTGCTCGCAGCAGCGAACCTGGTGAGCACTCTCCCTTGCTTGTCTTGGTTATGAAACGTCTGAGCAACCAGGGCCCAATGGCGGAAGCTGGGGGTGTGTCACCACAGGGGCATGGCGTGCCTGCATAACTTTGTTGGGCGTAAGCGCGGCCAGGTCTGTCGCCGAACTCGAATGGATATGGCTCTTGTGGAGGGGCATGAGCTTACCTGGACCAGACTGAAGAGCCCTGGGCGATGGCAGCTCAAGACACGATGCATCCCGGGCGGCACTACTCAGCGCAGAACCGCGCTACGGAGGCGCCCGCAGCAGCAGCACCAGTCCGTACCGTATGTGGATTTTGTAAACTTACGTGCGCTCTTTGTCCTCCGATTTTCCTCTGCAGGGCGACAGCGGCTTCCTGGTGATCCGTGACGGCAAGGAGCTGATCCGCTCCAAGCCGCTGCAGCACTATTTTGACTGCCCGCTGCAGTTCGGCGCGTTCCCGGAGTTTGTGGAGGCGACAGACACGGCAGACATGGCCGACCTGTACAGCATCACGCTGCGGCCCGGGGACGTCATCGTGGCGGGTGAGAGTGAGGGAGACACAGCTGTGCACGGTGTGCATCAGCCTCTGCACAGCCACCCGGGTTTGTGACGGAGCGTTGGCTTCCTGGCAAAAACCAGGATGGTTACGGCCGTTGGCTTGTGCCGTGAGCTGTGGACGTGTTGCAGACAAAGTTCATTCGGGCTGGGTCGCGGTGGGGGGCGTGGTGCCGTACGAGCGGGTGGATGAAGTCCAACCAAGCCGCAAAAAGAGTTAATCATTGTCACGCTTGTCTCAATGGTTATGCCGGGCACTCATGCAATCCAGCTCCACGGGAGTGCACGTACAAACGCCGCGTTGATGAGGGACTGCCGATGACTTTCCGCGGCTTAACCCGTGCATGCTGTAACCCTCTGCCGCAGGCACGGACGGGCTATGGGACAACTGCTACCTCAGTGAGATCATTGCCATGTCACCGCGCTCGCCCGCGGACGCGCAGTCGTCGGCCGACGCCATTGCCGCCACTGCGCGCCGCCACGCCAGCGACACCGAGTTTGCGTCTCCCTACACGCGCGAGGCGCTGTCTCAGGGGTAAGCCGCGCTTGTGTACCTCCTTGTCACCGTGTCAGCGCAGGGTTGGCAGAGCTCGGGTGCGGGCCTGGTTACAGGGCCAGCGGCGGCGGTTGCGGTGAACCTACCTGAAGAGTCCGAACTAGGGAGCGCGCGGCCGGAGTGTCGGGGCGCAACCGCAGCCATGATCACGTTTTGAATCAAGTGCATGGCTGGGCGCGGAGCCTAGATGAGCGCGCGGGGCGTTTGTGTGCGGTGTATTGGGGTAGTGGACGCGACGGCGGGGCGGACGCGACCGCGTCAGTGTCAACAGCTAGCATTCTGCATGACCGAAGCCAAGGCCGTGGCAAGTGGTAAACACACGATGCGTGGCGGATGTCGCACCCGCAGCCTGGACCTGCCCTGGTGGGACAAGCTGCTGGGCATGTCGTTCAAGGGTGGTAAGCTACACCTGAAGCAGCTCACCGGCGGCAAGATGGACGACATCACGGTGAGCGAAGGGTGGGGTCAGGGCCGTGTGGTGCGACTGAGGGTGGTGGTGGCGCGGACAGGTGCCGAAAGCTTCGGCGGGGCGCCGCGAAGTGACGGAAGGTTCAGAGGCCTCAAGCGACATGTTGTTCACCCGTCTTGTGTTATCCAGCTAGTGCCAGCCTATGCATGACCATGACCGCCGAACCTCTTCGCGGTCTGCAGGTCCTGGTGGCGTTCGTGGAGGCGACCGACATCCCCCCGCCTCCAGCTCCTCCCTCGGCGGAGGCGCAGATGGACAGCGGCGCTGCGGACGCCGCGTCGGGTGTGCCGGCCCCGGCTCCTGCCCAGTAAGCAGTTGCGCACTGGCCAGAGTCCAGCATATTACAGTGTGCTCTTCAGCCACCGGCGTGGCTGCGCTCGGCGCAGCCTGTTGGGCTTAGATGGGCGAACATGATTGAGGTTCCTTTACTTCATGCGCACCTCCTCGCATCTTTGCGCTGAGTGCGCGGCAGTCGCCGGCAACACCCGCCGACTTGGAGTGTTGCGGTGCTCGGAAAGGAGACAACGGGTCGAATGCATGATGAGATGGGCTGTACAGTGGAGCCGAGACGGTAGGTGACTGCGCTTGTCTGAGTGTTAGCTGAATGGTGTCATGAATCTGACGAGTTGATGAGCAGTGTGTCGCGCTTATTTGTTGGAATTGGGGTGGGGTGCACTGCATTGACAAGTGGGCTGATGAGCGCTCCCTCCAGTGCGGGCACTGCAGGGTCGGATGCAATTTGGCGCGGCCGCCAACGGAGGGTGTTGGGCAGCAGTTAACATGATGCTCCGTGGTGTGGGCATGCTGGCCGGACGCCGTTGCTGCCCAGACTTGTGCGCTGTGCTTAGGTCCAAATGCACGACGTTTGTATGTTAATGACGTCGACGTATGCAAGGATACCAAAGGGTTGTCCCGGGTGCTGCGCTAGGGAGCTGAGGAGTGCGGGATAGGGATCGGCGTGAAGTGATGAGCCACGGGGCTGGATCCAAGACTCGCAGAATCCATGTAAGTTCGCAAGCCTTGCTGACAAGCCACAGTGCCACACCAGTAAGAGTACCTTTATTCATGAACACAAACTTACGATACAACAGGATTGCAAACTGGCGACTGCTGGCAATCAACAGTTTATATACAAAATGGACGAAACTGCATTTGTCTTTCTGCCGCGACCGAAGCCTCCTGCTCCAAGCCATGTCAACGCCTGGGCTTTGCGCAACATGTTGGCTCTTCGCCTGGAGCCTCAAACCGGCATTCACAAGCCGGCACTGGCATCGCTCGGCAGGAACGCACTCGTGAACGCCCCATACACGCAACACGGCCACGCTGGACACTCTTACGGATTTGCGCGTCAGAATGAGCCCGACACGTCAGAGCCGTTGGATGGCGCTTGCCGACAACCCCTCCACCCGCTCCACTCCGCCCAGAACCTGCCGGCGCAGCCGGGTGCCGTTGCAGCAACCCATGGCGGGAGATCTGGGTGCGCGTCTGCGTCATCCGCATACGAGGCCGCCTCAACTCGGCTGGACGGAGCTTGCAAAGGCGCTCGTGGGGACAATGCTGGTCAAGCTGGGTCAAGGGCGCAGGGCGCAGCTGGCGATTTTTACAGCGGCCTGGACAAGGCGTGTGTACGGGGGCCGGCTCAGCAGCCTGCCCATGTGCAGGGCCCCCATGGGGGGCAGCAGCCCGCCATGCAGCTGGGCAGCAGGGGCGCCCAGCACACCGCGGGAGTCAGCGGTGGGCCGTGGCCGCCGACCCAGATTGGCCGGCAGCCGCCCAAGCCCCTGCACCACGGCCCGTTGCAACATGGCCAGCATGCACAAGGGCAGCAGCGCGCAGGCCCGTATTCGGCGGCTGGTGCAAGTGGGTCGGCCGCTTATACCACTCCGCAAAGCAGCATGGACGGGCCAGGCGCGCTGCAGCCGGCCGCACACCAGCCGTTGCAGTCGGCCCCCGGTGCTGGGCGATCTGGGTCAGCCGCAACCGCCACCGCCACGGAGCATCACGCAGCCGCAGCTGCCAAGCCCTGGTGGGAAGTGGAGATGGCGGAACTGGATGCAATGCTGGGCGGCGGGGCCGGCGGGACCGGCGATCGGAGAGCCCATGGCTGTGTTTCCCAGGTGCACGGTGCGGGTGGGCCCGGCGCAGCGTACCCACACCGCCCGGGTGCAGTCCAGGCGTCATCAGGACTGGGGTCGGCAGCTGGGGCAGGGGGGCACCACCAGACCGGGCGCGCAGCGGGAGATCAAACCTCACCGGGGCCGGAGAACCTCTTGCCTGCGTTCCAGGCGCGGAGGGAAAGCGGGGGGCACGGCACGCGGCAGGCCGCGCTGTCAGCAAGTGGCCAGCGAGTTGCGCCTGGTGCTACCACCAGCCCCGATGGCTCTGCACCCGCGGCCGCCCAGCCACCCCGGCCACAGCCACAGCCTCAGCGCCAAGCGCCGGCGCCTCCTCAGCCCCCGCCCCAACCAGCACAGCCACAAGCGCGCGAGTCGGCCTGGCGCCCTGCCTGGTCCTCCGGGGGCGCCACGGCATCTGCGGCGTCCGCAGCAGGCGGGGCTGGCGGGGCCGCCGCCTCAGGCCCAGGCTCAGGAGCAGCAGCTGCTGCGGCGGCGCAGGGCGCTGCGGGCGGCCAACGCAAGCGACAGCGGGCTGCGCCCGCACCCGGCGAGGTCGCTGCAGGGGCGGCCGCGGACTGCCCATCCACCAGCGATGGACCCGGCCTGAGGCCTACACCTGTGGCGCCAGAGCCAAAGAAGCGGGCTGGCGCCGCGGGCAAGGCTGTTGGGCCGGTCACCACGGCTGCACGCGCTGCGTTCCAGGCGCTGTGTGAGCCGCTGGATGACCGCGGCGAGGCCGGAGCAGCGGCGGGGCTGGCGGGACCGGGGCCGGGGCCGGGGTCGGAGGCAGCGCGGCGGTGTGTTGGTCCGGCGCTGGTTCGAGACGTGTGCAGTCCACAGGTGCGTGCGTTTAGCCGGCAGGCTCCCTTAGGCATGGTATCGTATCCGGGGGATGTCTACTGGCCATTGCATCGCATGGCATGGCGCGTCTAACGCCATGACCGGGCGTTTGCGCAACGCGGTGATGTCGTGCCCTTATCGCCGTGCGCTACCTCGCCTCAGATCTCCTCCGAGCTGCGCTCCGCGGTCCGCAGCGCCCGTGTGCTGCTGGTGGGGCTGCTGTATGCGGCCTGCGAGGGGCCGGTGTGGCAGTACGTCACCAACATGCAGCCGGTGGGTGTGCCAGGGTAATGCGTGTGATTTGGCGTGCGTCTGTGCGCAAGTTTGTGTATTAGCGATCACGCAGGACGGTGTGTGCGATGCGGTGCGACGCTTTGTGTTGTAGCAGCACAAGTTTGTGCCATTTTCGCTGCCTCAGCACCCCGGACCGACATGTTGCTGCGCAAGTACACTGCATTATGGCTGCATGATGTCTGTCGTGCCCGGTGCCACACACCCATTACTGTTTGCGCCATTTCTGCTTCCTGCATAGGCTCTGGCCAAGCCACAGCGCGATTGCCTGCTTAAAGCGCGGCGGCTGCTGGCAAAGGACCCCGAGCTGCTTGCCGCATCCATTACCGCCATCGCCGCCGCCGCAGCCCCTGCGCCACCGCCTGCACCTGGACGTGGCCCGGCCGCTGCCTCCGCCGCCGCCCAGCCCGCACCGGCTGGCGGTGCCTGTCCTGGCCAAGGCGCGGCGCGGCTCCGGCCGGGCGTCGGCGTGTTGGCAACGGAGCAGCAGGAGGTGTGTGTGGGCATCGGCGTCATGTGCCTGGACCAGGCGGGCTTTGAGGCCCTGTTGGCGGCAGCGACGGGCGCAGCAGGCAGCGCCGCGGCGCCAGCAAAGCTGACGGATGCAGCCGCCGCCGCCAATGCGCCGCTGTACCTGCTCCGGACCATCCCGTGGCCGCCGCCGCACCTGCCAGCGACGGGGACGGTGGCGGGCGGAGGAGTGCCTGGCGGCGCGGCCGCCGCGCGGGGCCGCCCGGGGGCTGGCGGCGGCGGCGGGGCCCCGGGCGCCGTGCCGCGGCCGGCGCTGCTGTCGCTGCTGGATGAGATGCTGGTGTCGGCGCCCTGCCCGGCGCTGTGCTGCAACGCCAAGGCGCTCATCAGGGTGCGCAGCACACTGTTGCAAACACTCTCACTTGCTTCTTTAGCACGGCACCTGCAAAGCTAGTGCTACAGTGAGGGGCCTTGGCAGCGGCTGCCACTTGCTGCCATTCAACAACGAACCACCACACGCCACGTCCCATCTCCAACTAACCCCCCTGCAGGAGGCGCTGGCTCTGGGCTGGCGTCCGCCACCGCCCTGGCGGCTGCGGCTGCTGGACCCAGTGCTGCTGGCGTGGCTGGAGGCGCCGCAGCTGGCGCAGCGGGACGAGAAGGAGATAGAGGGTGGGTTGCGTGGGTGGGGTGGGGTTGGGGGCATGCGCCGGGGCGGGGTTGCGGGTGGGCGACTAAGCGTTCGGGTGGCGTGCGGTGGTGCTGGGGCTGGTCGGCTGGATTGTGGCGAGATGCACACACTCTGAAGCAGGCGGAGCCCAAGGCGGCGTGTGCTGTGCTGTCCGGTCCGCACTGCTGCCCCATGAGCTGCCGCGCTGTGCAGGCGCTCCCCCACCTCCCTATCGACTTCCGCTGTGCCCGCATCCCACCGCCCGCATCCCGCCCGCATTGCCTTGCACACCCGTACAGCCTATACACTCGAGACGCTGTGTGGGCCGCGCCTGGGAGTCAGCCTCGACAGCAGCGGCGGGGCCGGCAGTGAGCTGGCTGGCCCGCTGCTGCGGCTGCGGCGGGGGCTGGTGGCCAGTGCCCAGCTGTTCGAGACGGTGCGGCTGCGGGCTCAGCCCTGGCTGCGGCCGGAGGCGGTGCAGGTGGAGATGCAGGTGCGTGCGGCCGCTGCGCCCCTTCACTGCTCCTGGCCTTTCTGCCGTGTTGACTGACGTGTTCATGAACTCACGGGCCGACAATTTGGTTTGCAGCTCCAATCCAACCGCACGTACTCTCACATACACAAGTGCTCATGTCTGCTTCCCCTGTATGCGCCCCCCCCCCGTCATCCTTTCCCCCCTGCCACCCCCTTGCCGCCCCCCTCCCGCCTCCTGCCCCCCTCCTCAGCTGGCCTTCCTGCTGGGCCGCATGGAGGCGGTGGGCATGGCGGTGGACGCGGAGGGACTGGAGCGCAAGGCCGGGGCGGTGCAGGCGCGCATGGACGTGAGTGCGGGCGCGAGGCGGGGAGGCGGCGAGGCATGGGGCGTGTGAGGCAGTGGGCAACATGTACTGTCATACTGTGTACTGGTGCCGGCGCCGAAGGCTTCCCTGGATGCAGGCCTGTGTCGCTCCCGCACCTGACTCCTCCCCCCTAACCCGCACCGGCCCTCGCCCTAACCCTCGCCCCCACCGCCACCCGCGCCCCCAGGCCCTGTCCGCCTCCGCCTGTCGGCTGCTGGGCGGCCGCGCCCTCAACCTGGGCTCGGCGGCGCAGCTGGCCGTGGTGCTGTACCAGGAGCTCAGGCTGCCGCCGCCGCCACAGCTGGGAGGAGGAGGGGGAGGAGGGGGCCAGATGGACCCGGGTGAGCGCGTGGCGTGGGCACGTTGGCACGGCCCGCATTTGTGTATCGGCATGCTGCATGGCCTGTATGCGTGTTCCCTGGCCACTCTCCCTCCTCTCCCACATGTGTTGTGATCCAAGCCGTGCCGAGGGCCACCCGGCGGTCACTGCTCCCCCACTTCCCGCACACACACACACACACACACGCACACACACACACACACACACACACACACACACACACACACACACACACACACAGGCACGGACCGGCACGGCCGCGCTCGCACGCACCTACCCACTGACGAGGCGGCGCTGAAGCACCTGGCGCCACTGCACCCGCTGCCGGTAGGGAGGCCGTACGTGTGGGGCGGTCAGGCATCTCTTCTGCATTCCCAACATACGATCGATGCACTCTCTGTATGCTTTCTACCGCTCACATTTACGCAAACACACACACGCATCCGCCCGCCTGGCCGCAGGGCCTGGTGCTGCAGTACCGGGCGCTGCAGAACGTGCGCACCAAGTGGCTGCAACCCGACTGGCTGCCGCTGCTGGTGGCGCGCAGCGGAGGCCTCGCGCTGCCGGGAGCAGGCGGCGGCGGGAGTGGCGGCGGCGGCCAGCTGCAGCTGCCGCGGCTGTCGTGCAGCTGGAACCAGACGCAGACCGCCACCGGCCGCCTGTCTTCCTCCTCGCCCAACCTGCAGGCAAGCCGTTGCTGCCGAGGTGCTGATGGTCCTGGCACCTGAAAGTGTGCGTATTGCACACGTGTATGTGCAGACGCGCCCTACCATCTGGCCGCCCCCTTACCTGCTACCGGCTGCACCGCCATTGCCCTCCTGCCCACACCCACGCCACACCCGCCAGGCGGTCACCAAGTACGAGGTCAAGGTGGAGGTGGCGGCGGCGGACTGGCCAGAGGGACTGGAACAGGAGGAGCCGCAGCAGGCGGAGGAGCAGGAGCAGGCGGGCCAAAGTGACAGCGGTGGAGGCGGCAGCGGTGGCGACGGCGGCGTGCGCACACTGACGGTGGTGGCGCGCGCCGCGTTCGTGGCGCCGGCGGGCAGGTTGCTGGTGAGCGCCGACTACAGCCAGATAGAGCTGCGGCTGCTGGCACATCTCAGGTGAGGCGGGGGGCGCCGCGTGGCAGCGGCTCAGGGGCGCTCGGCATGTAAGTGTCAGTGACACGGCCAGACAGGGCGTTAGGCTGGCACCTGACGGCCTGGATGGATGGGATGTATGCTTATTGGATGTGTGCGTGTGCATGTGTGTGTGAGCTCCGCAGCGGCGACATGCGGCTGCAGCAGCTGCTGAGGTCGGGCGGCGACGTGTTCCGACAGATCGCGGCGGCATGGCTGCGGCCGGGCACCCAGCCAGGTAAGCGGCCGCGTGGTGCCCCTTGCCTGTCCTGATGCTGGCTGTCAAGCCCGCCTGTACCTTTCAAGTCCTTACGACAGGACCGTAATTTGACGAGTCTGTGGTGGGGCCCCCTCCCATTGCCTGTGCAGCCAGCATCAGCAGCCGGGACCGCGAGCAGGCCAAGCGCATCATCTACGCCATCATCTACGGGTCAGTCAGATGCATCCCGGTGGGCGGCCGCCGGCACGCTTGCGCTCAAAGCTCTTGCATGTCGTAATTGTCCTCTTGATTCCGGGCAGGTGCTATCACGCCAAGCACCAGCCGAAGCCCGCTTACCATTCCTAGCTTTCCTTCACATCCGCCTGCGCTGCGCCCTGTGCAGGATGTCGCCGCAGGGCCTGGCGCAAGCACTGAGCGTGAGTGTGTGAGGGGTTGAAGGGACGCGCCTCGCCGGAACAGCACCGCGCCGGGGCGCCACCCGTCCTGGCTGGGGCACTGCATGGATGGGCTGCTCCCCAAATAAGCCCACCCCGTCCAGCGACGATGCCGGTACCGTGCGCCAGCGGTCACTAGGCCAGTGACCGTGCTTGGCTTCGTCAGTAGCATCCAGCGTCGCTTCGTGTCGCCCGTGGTCATGTGTGTGTCATTGCGGCGGGTGCTGCCTGCTGCCGCCCGCACACAGGACCACGGCGTGGAGGTGAAGGAGGCCACAGCGCTGCGCTCGTCCTTCCTGCGCCACTTCGCCGGCGTGCAGAGCTTCATCACCTCGTGAGCGGCGGCGGCGGGTGTGGCCGCAGCCACCTGCGGAGCTGGGGGCCTGGGTGCATGTGCAGTGGTGCACGTTCGGGAGCCGTGCAAGGCGCAGCCGTCAGCCTGGGCCCCCAGGCCGCACCCTTGCTGTGCCCCAGCAGCCTAGTAGTGGTGTGCCTCGCTCTCGCTGCCACCACAGGAGCCTGCACCATGCGCGGCGCCACGGCTTCATCACCACGGGGCTGCTGGGCCGGCGCCGCCCCATCTCCGGCCTCGCCAGCAACGACGTGCGATTGCGCGCTGAGGCGGAGCGCAAGGTTGGTACAAGGGCGGCTGCGGGCGAGTGCGCCTCCTTGACGTGCATTCCTCCGGCGTTCGATAACGTTTGCGCTTGGTGCTCTGCCATGCCACAGGTGGTCAACAGCATCGTGCAGGTGAGCCACTTGGGCGTGGGCAGCAGTCGCAGTTGCTGAGGGACGGATGATGGAGGCGGCGCTGCTGAATGCCGCGTGTTGCTGGATGGCGGTGTGGCACCGGCGGTCGCGGCGGTGTTGTTGAATGGCCCGTGTTCTGCACCACACGCAGGGATCCGCCGCGGACCTCATCAAGATGGCCATGACCATGTGGGGCACCTACAGCCACCCGCCGGCAGCAGGCGCCAACGAGCAGCAGAAGCAGAAGCAGCCGCAGCCGCAGCAGACGGGAGGTGCGGCGGGTGCCGCTACCGGCACAAGGGCGGCGGCGACTGATGCGGCGCCGCAGCTGCCGCCCGGCTGCCCGCCGCCGCTGGAGGAGGGCTGTGTGGACCTCATTGGAAGCATCCACGACGAGATCCTGGTGGGACCCGCATATGCCCTGATCCGGTGTTGCATGGCCAGAGGTGACTCCACCAGTTGGCTCCCAGCCTTTGCTTTCGTGTACGGCGATGCTGTTGTACCCTTACGAGCAACTACTGATAACCCTGTGCCCCTTGCTACCGCCGTGTCCTCCGTGCGCAGTTCGAATGTGACGCGCGGCCCGAGGTGCTGCAGCGGCTGGTGGCGGCTGTGCGCTGCCTCATGTGCGGGGTGGTGGCTCTGGACGTGCCGCTGTGCGTCAAGTTGTCGGTGGGCCAGTCCTGGGGCAGCCTGCAGGTGCGTGCGTGCGTGCGTGCGTACTGCTGGATGGGCGTGTGTCAGTATGTGGCATGCATGCAGTAGGGGTGCAGGGCGCTGGGGCGTGCTGGGTGCCTGCGGCCTGCCTGGCTGCTGGGAGAGCCAAGCAAGGTAAGATGCCCTCGGCCCGACTGTTGCTGCTGCTCACAGGAACTGCCGGACGAATTTGGTCAGGAGGCGCCCGCAGCTGAGCCAGCCTGAATGGACGGGGCGTGGCGCACATGTGTGTACTACGAGGCGAAAGTGGAGAAAGGGACGCAGGATGAACAAAACATGGGCATGCATTCAATGAACGCAGCGATGATCATGTGCTCAGGCGACCCTTGGAGTAGCATGGATGAGCAGCGTACATTGTATTTATGGCAAAGTCTGTAAGGGGGTCTGACACGGTGAGCGTACGGTACCGTATGTGGTGCATGAGGTCCGTCCTTAACATTTGCAGCCACGAAGGCCGGGCGACGTGTAGAGAGCATGGGGTCCTGGCGGATGCCGTCTTTCGGTCTGCGTGAGAATGGGGTGTGCGGTTGCCGTCGTGTCCAGCAGGGAGCAAGTGGGCTGGTTGATGCATGGCCGCTGGGATTGGTGAGGTAGGGTGGTGGTGGTCGAGGTTTGCCGCTAGGTAGATGCAAGGTTGGGTACCGTATGTGCGTGGAGCCCGTCCCTAAGCTGTTAGCTGACCGCTGTCTACATTCGCTGTCTCAGCTCTTGATGCGCTGGTGACGACAAGGGCCGAAAGGGGGCAAGGGCACATAGGCCAGTGTAGCAGATTGGATGCGCTTTGCACCACCACCACCACACCACCAACAGCTTCAGTTGTGGGCAGGGTCCCCTGGTTGTGGTGCATCGTACGGCTGATGACCAAATTCACAGCCTGCATAGCTCTCGAACATATGCCATTCTCAGGGCAGTCCTCACCCTTTAGCTACGCCTGCACTTGCATTCGGGTCTATCTTGTAACCACACACGAGACGTTCCAGACCCTACGCGGCACGGCACCGCCTTCAGCAGCACACAGCCTCGAACGTATCCTCAGACCTCCGTGGCTGAGTCCAAAGCCCCGTAACCGTTCACAACAAGTCCAATGTTCACACCGGGGTCAGCGACAAGCCCACAGCCTGTTCATTCACAGCCTGCGCTCCGGCGGCTGCTCCCGCTGCTGCCGCTGCTGCTCATCGTCTCCCAGCAGCGCCTGTAGCGCCTGCAGCTGCCGGAGCCGACTGCCCAGCAGCAGGAGCGGCAGGGCCTCGCTCGCCACCTCCTCCATCGCCGCCACCAGCGGCTGCAAGCTAGCTGGCGGTGTTGATGGAGCAGAACCCAGCTTCAGCACAGCCGCTGTGGAAGCTCTGGTCGCAGCAAAGCAGCCCTCCGCGTCCTCTGCAGCCTCTGCCAAGGCATGGACGTGCCGCAGCGCCGCAAGCGCCTCAGACGGCGGGAGGTCACCCGCCGCCGCGGCGTCCTCCAGCATCACAGCCAGCCGACCCAGCAGCTGCTGTGGCGGGATGCTGCTAGCGCTGATGGCGTGCTCCTGCGTGGCTGGGTCGTCGTCACCGCATTCACCACTGTCACCGCAGTCGCGGCCACCAGCCCCCTCAGCCGCCGCACTGCTGGCAGCTGCAAGCATTGCCACCAACGCCTCCGCCATGCCCTCGCTGCTACCACCCCTCATGACGTCGCCATAGGACGCCAGCTGCTGCAGCCAGCCCTCAGGCACCCCACAGTCCGCCGCCGTGTATGCCTGCGCCACACGTTGCTGCACACCCAGGCTGGCGTGGATGCTGCTGCTGTCCAGGTCTAGGGACTTTGTGAGGGCGGTGCGCAGCTCTTGGTAGAAGCTGGACGGTGGCGCTTCACTAAGCGCCTGCAGCAGCGCCGCGCGCACCGGCAGCGTGAAGGTGCGCCGCAACGCCTGCGCAGCCGCGTTTGCGGGCAGGGGCTCGTGGGAACTGCTGCTTTCCCACGACCGGCTGGCAATGCGAGTGCCTCCCCTTGCGCCCGCCTGCACCGCCAGGCATTCCAGGACGTAGGCCAAGGCTGTCCTGCCTCCCAGCTCCCCCGCAAGCAGCAGAGCTGAAAGGGTGGGCCTAGCCACCGTATGCCGGTGGTGCAGGCTGTTCGCCAGCACCCCGGCCAGCACCTCCGACCGCCCCAAGACATCGGGCGGCAGGTCTGCAACCGCCAGCAGCAACTCCAGCCCACAGCCTTCCGATGTCATTGCATCATCCTCCGATTCCATGAGGAAGCTGGTAGAAGGTAGCGCGCGTGATTCGGGGTAGCAAAAGCTCATACCCGCCTCAACGCGGCACCACCACTGCACCCTGCCGTACACATCGGCCGCTGCTGCCGCTGCAACTTCAGGCGGCGGCGACACCTGGTCCACATTGCGACAGGCGACCACAAAGTTGCGGCTCGCAGTGGCTGGCTGGTAACCGAGTGCCGCAAAGCCCTCCGCCAGCTCATACACACTCCGCCAGAGCTCGAATGAGCCGTAGAACTTCTTAGTGCGCTTCCGCAGTACGCACGCCAAGCAAGACCCCAGGAAAGCAGCGTCCAGCCCTTGCAGCCGCTTGCGGCTGGGCACGTGCCCTGCCAGCCGGCAGGCGCGCAGCAGCGCAGCCAGCTCACTGGGGTCACATGCCGAGCCGCCCAATTCGCCCAGCCGCGCGTCGAGGTTTCCGCTGATCGCGTGAGCATTGCGCACGCCCGCGGCTGCTGTTGTGCTGCCGTAGTGACCGCTGCGAGCATCAGCGTTGATGCTGGCGTTGCCGCCGTCGGTCACCGCGGTGGCCTTCAATGCGGTCGCCTTACCAAAGCTGCTACTGCCACTGACGCTGCTGCCGGCAGCCGCGCCGCCCGCGGCCTGCTCTGTGCTGCCATTGCCGGCCTCGGCCGCGGCAGCCGCGTCCGCAGCGGCATCCATGCCTCGCTGCATGACGCCCAATATCTGTGTGGCGAGGCACGAGGGTCGGAGACCAAGCAAGGGTTCAAGGACACACCAGACACTCGAAGCATGGTGATCTGGCCAACACTGCCCCCACGCAGCAACACGGAACTACCCAATTCAGCCCCTCACCTGCTCATACACTGCCGCAGGCCGGGGCAGCGTCTCCGGGCACTGCTGCAGTAGCCACACCAGCGGCGGCTCCCGCACCTCCGCCGCTGTCACAGGCGTCCACTTATCCAGCGGGTCTTGGCGGAGGGGGTTGTAGCTGACGCGGGGGTCTGCTGCCATCGCCCACAGCAGGTGGCAGGGCTGAACTGTGCCGCAACCTGGGGCGGCGGGGCATAGCAAGGTGGAGATGGGCACTGGTAGCGTGCAGAGCAACATGAAACAGGAGGAGGAAGGCAGGGATGCCCCAGGAATGCCCAGAAGCTGCGCCTACCCCGCCCCAGGCACGCACACGGGCAAGCGCCAGCACCGGCACCAGCACCGGCACCGGCACCGGCACCGGCACCGGCACCGGCACCGGCACCGGCACCGGCACCGGCACCGGCACCCAACGCAGCGCAATGTAACGCACCGGCCCGCAATGCACCGCACCGCACCGCAACGCACCGCACGACGCACCTGTGAACACGGCCCAGCGATAGGATTGGAAGAGAAAGTGCAGCGCTTGGGCGGAGAAGATGCTGCTGCCACCATCCTCGTGCCCCTCCTCCTCCGGGCGCCTCCACCTCTCCTCCCAGAGCTGCTCCTCTGCCGCCCGCCAGGCCAGTATCTCCGAGCAGCGCTGCAGCGACAGCCCCGCCGACGCGTGGTGCAGCACACCCAGGGCAGCGGCGCAGTCCACATCGCCATCCGCCGCCAGCGCCGCCAGGGCCAGATGTGCGGAGGTGATGCGAATGCCGCTGCTGCCCCTGGTGCCGCCGCCGCCGCCACCCTTGTCCTCCTGCTGCTCCGCCTCCGCCACCCGCGCCGCTGCCGCCACAATATGCAGCACCCCTGGGCTGCAGTGCTGCTCCAGAAGGCTCTGCACCGCCACCGGCCGCATGCGCGCAGACGTCACCCACTCCAGCAGCGGGGGGATGGAGTCCGCTGGCAGGGGGGCAGGCAGCGCGGACAGAGGCGGCGGCGCAGGTGGCGGCTCGCGGCACGAGACAGGCAAGACCCGGGCCGCGGCTGCCAGGAAACACTGCGCCTGCCGCCGGTGTGCCGCTGCCGCTGGTGTCTCCGGAGCAGTATCACTTGATCCTTCTACCCCCTCCGAAGCCACTGCACGCCACTGCAAGTGCAATGAGCCGCCTTGACCCGAACAGCGTTTTGCAACACCGGGTGAACCCACTGCCCGACTGCTGCTGCTGCCGCCAGTCGCGGCTGTGGCTCCTGATGACCTGACAATGCCACTGCTGCAGCCGCGCCTAGCGCCGGAAGCAGCAACCGGCAGCGCGGCGCAGCAGGGACTGCTGCTAGCGCATGCAGCTCGCAGAACTCGAGGCTTACAAAGTGAGAGCATTGTGTTTGGCCCTGCTGGATGATCAGGGATGTTTGCCAGAAACGCGTGGAACGTGAGGCAACTTGTACCACTGACCGAGGGACGTCGCTTCCCGCCAATCGGTTCAGATCGGTTCAACTCGCCTGACCCATACGGTACGTGCTCCCGACTACTACTTGCTAGGAATGGCGCACACTCAAATACAAGGCAGCAGCCGCAGTGGCCACGCCGGTCTTCTCCGGCCCCGGCGTGTCACAACCCTTCGGCCTTTTGCAACCTCCGTCGACACTGGGGCCTGTCAACCTACCCCACCTGCCGCCGCCCGACTCAGCGACAAAGAAGCGGGTTAGCGGGCATGCTGGGACTCTTTTGAGACTTCAGCTCCAGGACTAAGCTTCATTCTATTGCGGCACTTCTCTGACGTGACCTCCTTTGAGTGCGTAGTCGTTGTACCGTATTACGTGTGCGCAAGTAGGGCGCGGACAGGGGGGTCGGAGGCCCGCACGCCCCACAGGCCCACAGCCCGATGCTGCGACTGACCTCGACGCAGTGCGTGCGAAAGCTATGCCAGCGCCCCCCGCTGGATGACAACCGCACACTGTATCTAGGTTACAAAGTCTGGAAGCGCCCACAATTACGGTGAGCATGTGTGTTGCATGTGCATCAATGTTGAGCCCTGTAAATCGTACAGTAGTGTCATGACACGCCGTATCAACTCATGGGTCACGTGGCACACTTTGGTGTGTGTGAAAGAAGTCTGTAATTTATGAATCAGTCAGGAATGCGAACTCCTTGCACCTCGTGCGCACCAACAGCACTCACGGCTTCAGCCCTCAGTCACACTCAACGACGCTCAACGCATGGCGCCTTTCACCTGAAGTCCCCGCCCGTCATCAAGACCCCCAGCAGTCCTCTAGTCCATCATCAGGCTGTTCTGGCTGATCAGCCCCGCCGCCACCAGGTCAGCGCCCTCGTTGCTGCGCCGCAGCGCCCGGACTAGCGAGCCGCGTCGCGCAGGGTCCTGACATGGGCAGCGGGCACACTTGTTAGCCGGGAGCTGAGGGATTAAAGCGAGACGAGATAGGACGCGACGCACATTCAAGGCTGCAGCAGGTGACAGGTACCAACCTCCCCCTCCCCGCCCACCTGCAGCTCCGATACGATCTGCATCTGCTCCGCCACGCCCGCCTCCCACGCCGCCAGCGAGTGCTGGTGGCTCTCCACCAGCCGCCGCGACTCGGCCAGCTCCGCGGCGCTGCCCGCACCCGCCACAGCCTGACTGGTGTGCTGGAGCGCCGCCTGCAGCACACATACACCCGACACAAGGCAGCCGGAAGCGTTATTCTCCCTTGCATTACCATACGGTAGTATGAGAGGCCTGGGATGTGTCCACACTGATATCCCAATTA
The DNA here is from genome assembly GCF_000002595.2 of Chlamydomonas reinhardtii. Taxonomy (NCBI): domain Eukaryota; kingdom Viridiplantae; phylum Chlorophyta; class Chlorophyceae; order Chlamydomonadales; family Chlamydomonadaceae; genus Chlamydomonas; species Chlamydomonas reinhardtii. The sequence goes on along the minus strand of NC_057009.1, from coordinate 1,225,842 downwards.
TCCGCGCCTACCCCACGCCCCAGCTGCCCAGCCGCTGGCCTTCACCTGCAGTGTGGCCAGCTCTGCGGCCAGCATGTCCAGGGCGGTGCGGCAGCGCTCCAGCAGCGGCCGCTCAGCCCGGCCCAGGTCGGCGGCCATGGGTTCCGTGATGCGGTACAGCCGCTGGCGGGTGGCGGGGGGGGGGGTGCAGGCAGGCAGGCAGGCATGTAGGGGGTGCAGGCAGGCATGCAGACATGCACACGCATCAGACAGCACAGCCAAACCGAAAAGTGTACCGCCCGTCATGTCCGACGCGCACCTTCAGACGAGCACGTGTCATACGGAGTGCAATCAATTGCATTGTCTAGACAGGCTCGCGCGGCAAGTGCCTCACCTGCAGCCGCTCCTGGCCGCGCTGTGCCGAGTTGCTGGTGCTCGCCAGCAGCACCTGCAGCGTGCGCTGCTGCCGCGCCAGGCCGCCAGCGCCGCCGGGCAGGCCGCCGCTAGCACTCAGGCCCGCGTTGCCGCCAACGCCTCCTGCCGCCGGCGTGGGCATGGCCCCCGTTGCATAGCCCGCGCCGGCCCCAAAGACCGGCTGCTGGGCGGAGGCGGTGGAGGCGGAGGATGTCTCCGCGAAGAGGGGCGGCGGCGGCGGCTCAACGTACGCAAACCGGCTGGAGGGCTGCTGCTGCTGCTGCTGCTGCTGTGCGGGCTGCATGGCAGCACGTGCTTGCCTGTTGGGCGGGAGGTGCGGTCAACATGACAGCCAGCACAGCGCTTTGAGAGATCAGCATGCATACCGTACAACAATTGGACAAGGTAGTGGGCAAGCCGCCACGGCTTCTTCGCACCTTGCACGCTGAGCCTCCGCGATGACGGACCCAAGCAGCGGCGTGTCGGACCTGCCCGTCGGCGTCGGGGCGCCGCTCTCCAATGGCCGCTCACTGCCACCCCCGCTGCCGCCCTCGCCGGCCAGCCCCTGCGCTTGCTGCTGTCCACGGTAGCCCCCAGCTGCAGACGGCGCTTGCGTGCGCTGCAGCACGCGCGGCGTCTCGGACGGCAGCGGCCCCCGCAGGGATGCCGTGGAGGCCGACACGTCAAGACCCGGCAGCACCTGTTGCTGCTGGCGCGACTGTTGCTGCTGTTGCAGGAAGGGGCGCTCAGAAAAGGCGTCGAGAAGGCTAGGCGGCTGCGATGGCAGCTGCGCCTGCGGCTGGCCTTGGCTGCCGCGCGGCCCGTAGGAGGCCTGGCCGTAGCCGGCTTGCTGCTGCTGCTGAGGTAACATTTGGTTGAAAGAGGCAACCGTCCCCTCGCCAACGGAAGAGGTTCTGCCGCCCTGTCGACCAGCGAACTGTTGCTGCTGCTGGGACTGTTGCTGCAGCGGCGCGGCGTCGCGCGAGGAGCGCTGCACGGGGGCGGTGCTGGCCATGCCTGGAGCATAGGAAGCAGTCCTTGCGGCAGGGCCGCCCCCAGCACCACTGGGCAACGCCTGCATGGCGAGGCTAGTCAGGTATGCGCCGCCGTCGCCGCGGCCGCCATCCACAAAGCCCTGCTGCGGCTGGGCCTGCTGCGCCTGCTGTGACGCCCAGTTCTGGGACTCCCGCATTGACATTGACATGGACGGCGCCGGCAGGGACGCGAAGCCGCTACCCCGCACCGGACTTGTCGCCGCCATGGCCCTGTGCCACAGCGTAGAGCGAGGCCACCACGTGAGCGCGGAGCGAGCATACTGTACAGTAGCACATCACACGACACCCAGTCGCTACTTCGGCTCAACCGAGCCCCCACAACCTTCTCCCCGCGACCCCCGCTGCGGCCGCCTGGCGCCCAGCCGTGCTACTGTGTCCCCACCTGGAAGTGATGACGCCTGCCGCGTCCTGCGCCTCGCCCAGTGCCTGCTGCGCGCGCGCCTCCGCATTCCGAGCCAGGACCGCCTGCACCTGCGGGGCACAGCCGGTCCAGGGGGCCGTGACAACTTGTTCACACGGCTCCAGCAGCTCGCCTCACATAACACACATGCCGCTGGCACCGCACCGCCATCACAAACGGCGCGATCGGCGTTCACTATCAGGGAACGGCACGCACCCGCAGGTCTGCCTCGTGCTCCCGCAGCCGCTGCACCCGTGCCGCCAGCTCGTCCTCGCGCGCCGTCACCGCCGTCTCGCGCGCCGTCACGGCCGCCGCGGCCGCCCGGACCTCATCGTGCGCCTCCTCAGTGCGGCGCTGGAGCTCCTGTGAACGCAAACCCGATGACACTTGAGCAATGGAGCATCAAGATGGGGGCACGACATGCGGCGCCAACTCAGCGCTGCCTCGCTCACCGCGATGGCCTGCCGCTCCCGGACCAGGCGCTGTGCCTCATCCGCTTGCCGCCGCGTCTCAGCCGCCAGCGCCGACCGCTGCTCCAGCATGCGGGCCTCGGCTTCCGCGACGTCAGTGGCCCTGTCCAGTGGACAGCAGTGAGCAGTTGCGCCACCGGTAAGCCTCATTGAAACCGCAAACCGCGTGGTGGTGGACGCATCAATCTTTCACTACAGAAACCCACGGAATACCGTACTCGCCTTGCAGAGATCTCTGCTTCCGCACGCCGCAGCTCCTGGCGTGCTGCCTCCAACGCCTCCTGCCGCCCGCTGAGCTCCGCCATGCCCACGTCCAGCTTCGAGGCCACGTCCTGGCGCAACGCCTGTCAGAGATGTGGGGTAGGCCAGGCGGCAGAAAAGTGCACCATTTGTCAGTCCTTGCCGTTGCATGGGGAGCCACGCAATGTGCCATACCCGCATGTCACTTGCACCCTATACGGCATCATCTTGCTACCTCACGCACCTGCAGGCCGGCCTGCTGCGCTGCCAGGTCGTCGCCCTGCCGCGCCACCGCCTCCATCTGCCGCTGCTTGTCCTCCACCAGTGCCCGGGCGGCCGCGTTCTGCCGCGCCAGGTCCGCCTCCTGGGTACGCAGCGTCTCACGCAGCCTGTCCACCCTGCGGGGGTGGTTGAGCAAACGCGTGCCAGTGTAAAGGGCATTCAGACACAAAGGAAGACCCAGCACACACAGCAGGATGTAGGAGCAGGCCGGCCACTAGCGCAGGCTGCACAGCGCACTGCCCTCTGCGGGCACTCACTCGTCTTGCTTGAGCTGCAGGTCGGCCTCGCGCCGGTCCAGTGCGGCCGCCCGGCCCTCCAGGCGAGCACGCTCCGCCTCTGCACCCGCCAGGCCCGCCTCCCGCCGACCCAGCTCCTCGCCCAGCGCCCGCAGCCGCGCCGCCTCGGCCTCGAGACGCAGGAAGTCCGCCTCGCCGGTGGCAAGCCGCAGCTCTTTTAGTGAAAGCTCCTGCGACAGGGCACTGAGGCGCGCCTGCTCCGCTGCTAGGCGGCCACGCTCCGCCTCCAGGTGCTGCCGCTCCGCCGCCACGGCCGCGCGCTCTCCCGCCAGAGCCGCCCGCTCAGCCTCCAGCCTGTGGGCATATGTAGACAGGGCAGTACGTAGTTGGTATCCTTGGGAACTCTGCGTGAGAGCATCTTACACGCAGTACGCAGCGCAGCGAGCTTGATGCATGTGTTGCGCAGCAGTGCTTACTTTACAGCGTCTTGCTCAAGCCGTGACATGGCGGCGTCGGCCGACTGTGAGGCCGCGGCTGCTGCCGCCGTCAGCTCCCTCTGCGTGGCCAGGGCTGCCTGGCCTGCCGCCAGGTCACGCTCCATTTCCTGGAGGTTGCATGGGTTGTGCACACAGGTTACGACAGTGCCCAACATCCGTCACTACAGTCAATTGTTCAAGGGTGCTACTCCCTGCCTCCGCTCCCAGGGAGGCGACCTGAAGACCAACTAACCCACCTGCAGTTTCTGCCCTGTGGCCTTGAGCTCCTCCGCTTGGGCCTCCAGCCGCTGTGATCGCTCGCCGTGTGCCCGCGCCTCCGCATCAAGCTGCTGCTGCCGCACTTCAAGGGCCGCGCGCTGCGCAGTTGTCGCCGCCTCTGCCTCTGCCAATGCCCGCTCGCGTTGCTGCAGACGCTCTGATTGTGAGACCGCGGCTGCTGCCGCCATCAGCTCCCTCTGTGTGGCCGGGGCTGCCTGGCCTGCCGCCAGGTCACGCTCCATTTCCTGGAGGTTGCATGAGTTGTGCATACAGGTTACGACAGTGCCCAACATCCGTCACTAACGTACAGTCCATTATTCAAGGGTGCTACTCCCTGCCTCCGCTCCCAGGGAGGCGACCTGAAGACCAACTAACCCACCTGCAGTTTCTGCCCTGTGGCTTTGAGCTCCTCCGCTTGGGCCTCCAGCCGCTGCGAGCGCTCGCCGTATGCCCGCGCCCCCGCATCAAGCTGCTGCTGTTGCACTTCAAGGGCCGCGCGCTGCGCAGTTGCCGCCGCCTCTGCCTCTGCCAACGCCCGCTCGCGTTGCTGCAGACGCTCCGAGTGTGAGACCGCGGCTGCTGCCGCCGTCAGCTCCCTCTGTGTGGCCAGGGCTGCCTGGCCTGCCGCCAGGTCACGCTCCATTTCCTGGAGGTTGCATGAGTTGTGCATACAGGTTACGACAGTGCCCAACATCCGTCACTAACGTACAGTCCATTATTCAAGGGTGCTACTCCCTGCCTCCGCTCCCAGGGAGGCGACCTGAAGACCAACTAACCCACCTGCAGTTTCTGCCCTGTGGCTTTGAGCTCCTCCGCTTGGGCCTCCAGCCGCTGCGAGCGCTCGCCGTATGCCCGCGCCTCCGCATCAAGCTGCTGCTGTTGCACTTCAAGGGCCGCGCGCTGCGCAGTTGCCGCCGCCTCTGCCTCTGCCAACGCCCGCTCGCGTTGCTGCAGACGCTCCGACAGTTTGTCCAGATCTGTCTGCCGCTGCTGAAGGCTGCGCGACTGCTCGTCGACAGCCTGGAAGCCAACGAAGGATGCATCGGGTTAGCCCAGGGGCTACATACGTGTACTTGCACAGGCTCGGTGGGCTGCGCCACTCGACGGCTAAACCTGGCGGGGAAACGTACGTGCGGAACTCACGCACCTGTGCCTGGCGACGCGTCAGGTCCGCGACCTGCGCCTGCAGCCCCAGGACTTCACGGCGTAGAGTGGCTGCCTCATCCACCGAAGTCTGCACGTCAGTCGGCGGCAAGTACAACGCGCAAGGTCATGCAAGTAGCCCATAAAGCCCGAGTAGCCCCACACATTCACAACCACATAAGCATGTACGCTCGATCTGCAGACCGGCACCTGTCGGCACGCACACACCTGCCGCTGCTTGGACTGCCCCTGCGAGTGCGCTTCCAGCTGCTCCCGCGCCGCCGCCAGTTGCCCCTCCAGCACCGCCATCTCGGTGCGCATGCCCGCCAGCTGGCCGTCCAGCGCCGACACACGCGCGGCCGCGGCACGCTCGCGCTGCACCGCCTAGGACGACATCAGCATGATATGTTGCATGTGAGCAAGGCGGTGTTGCAATGTGGCATTGTGTATCGTAACGTATAGTGAGCACCTCAGCCGCTGGAGCCAAAAGAAGGCAAGCACCCATTGTAAATTGATAGCAGTATGTTGCATGCTCACCTGCTCGGCGGCGGCGCGCTGCTGCGCCTCCTGCTCACTGGCACGTGCTGCGGCTGCCCGCACCTCCGTCAGCTCAGCTTCATGCCGCTTGGCGGCGTCTGCACGGGGAGGCAACTCGACATGTTAGCAGGGAGCAGGCTACTTGATGCATTGCCTCAAGAGCACGGCTTGACATGTCGGCTACTTGAGCCTCAGCCAGCCCCCGCTCACCTTGGGCGCTTGCCACCTCCGCTGTTAGGCGGTCCACGACCGCCAGTGCCGAGTCCAGGTCCTCTTTCGCCTGCCGCACCGCCTCCTGTGACCGCTGCACCTCCGCCTGCAGCCGCTGCCGCTCCGCCGCTCCCGCCGTGGCGGCGCTCGCCGCGTCGTCGTGCACTGCCCGCTCCGCACGCCGCACCTCAGCCTCCAGGCGAGACCGCTCCTCAGCGGCGGTGGCGGCCGCGGCGGCGGCGGCCTTCTGCGCGGCCTTGGTCGCCTCCTGCGCCGCCGCTAGCTGCTGCTGCAGCTGCTCGCCGTGCCGCTGCGAGGTGCGCAGTTGCTCATGTGCCTCTTGCAGCTTGTGGTTGGCCACCTGGACGGGCAGATGTGGACAGAGACATACGTGACACGTAACACGGTAAGGAAATGGCAAGGAGTGTAGCATTAGCATTCCCCATCACGCTGGCGACCAGCACCCTAAACCCACCTGCAGCTCTGCCCCCCGCTCCTCAAGCTCCGTCTGCAGTAGCTCCAGCAACCGCTGCTTGTCCTCCAGTGCCGTGCTCGTCTGCATTTGCACAATATTAACGCCGCAATCAGCGTTGCATACCTTCACTCTGAATCACTGCAAGTTTACGTCGTCCACTCGACACCGAAGGCACTGCAGCAGTAATGCGACTCCGCAGCGGCTGGCCCACGCCTCACCCACCTGCTGCAGCTTGGACTCCCAGCCCGATGCCGCCTGCTTCTGCGCCGCCTCCACCTCCGCCTGCAGCTGCGTGCCCAGCGAGCGCAGCTGGCTCGCCACTGCGCCCTCCTGCCGCAGCAGCTCCGCCTGCCGCGCGTCCAGGTCCGCGCCGACGCGCTGCGCCAGGCCGTCCAGCGCAGCGCGCCGCACATCCAGCAGGCCGCGCGCGCGGGTGGTCCAGCCGTCCAGGTCGGCGTCCAGGCGCGAGTGCAGCGCCTTGAGGTCGGCTGCGGGTTGTGGGGGGTGGAGAGCAGCAGCATGTGGTGTTTGGTTTGCAGGAGGAAAAGGAGGAAGAGGAGAGGCAGGAGAGAGAGGAGGAGCACCGGGGTTAGGGCGCTCCTGGGGTGCTAGGTGGCGTACACATGCTGAGCAGACCTCCAGGACCCACCGTCCATCTGTACCAGCTGCGCCATCCGCGCCTCCACTCGCGCCTCCCGCGCGGCCACCTGCTGCACTGCACGCTCGTGGCCCTCCTGTCAGCCATGACGCAAAAGTGCGAGGGACGTCGGTTACGAGCCGCTGCCCAGACTGTGCGGTGATGTGGGCAACTGGGCAAGAGAGCCGGGTGGAGTGAGGTCCACTGCCGCAGCCAGCACGGCCTCACCTGCAGGCTCGCGAGCTGCTGCAGCGACGCCTCCACCTCCGCACGCTGGCTTTCCAGGTGCTGCGCCCGCCGCAACAGGTCCTCGCGTTCCGAGCCCTGCATCAGGGCACACAGCTCATGCCGTAGTTGCACACATGATCGGGGCGCTGCACGTCATAGCCGCCAGCAGCTGAGACACAAAGTGCTGAAGAGAGCCACTGCAAAGCGCGCACGCAGGCTGCTGCCACGGCTTACCGCCTGCGCCAGCCCCCGCTGCAGCGCCTGCTCCCGCGCCTCCAGCTCCGCCTCGCGCTGGCTGGCGGAGTTCAGCCGCTCCGCGAGGTCCTCCTCAGCCTGCGTTGTGTTGCCAAGCGGTACAGTCACGGGGTGCAGTGAGGCGAGCCACCTCTGCCTAACTAGGTGCGCCTCCTACCGCAAACAACCAAGAACACAGGACATTGCTTCCCAACCCCGCAGGCCCTCTGCCTGACCTGTGAGACCGCCAGCGCGCGGCTCTTGGCCTGCTCCACCAGCTCCCGCGCGCTCTCCATCTCTGTCTCGTAGTCCAGCGTGGAGCGCCGCATGCGCGCGTGCAGCTCCAGCCGCTCGGCGGCCAGCGCCTGCGCGTCCGCATGCAGCTCCTGCGCCCGCTTCTCCGTGGCATCGGCCTTGGCGGCTAGCGCCTCCGTCTCGGCCTGCGCGAACGGCGCCATGACCACGGTCCATGGTTTTTAAAGCACGGCATGGTTTTGATGTGCATGCCAGCTGGTCATTCAAATCCCTCCCCACCGCACCTGCAGCGCCTCCTTGTCGATCTGCAGCTGCTGCCGCTCCTGCCCGAGCTGCTGCTCCTGGGCTTGGAGCGCCTCCACCCGAGCAGTCAGCTCCTGCGCATTCAATTACGGCAGAGCACAACGAACCCATCATGACGTTTGCAGCTACCATGCACCCTAGCAAACACAACATGGGCACGCCGAACTTGCCTACGCATGACACACTTGGCCACCCACCTCAACGCTGCTGGCGTGCTGAGCGGCGGCCTCCTCCAGCTGCTGCCGCTCGCTCGCCAGCTCCTCTCGTGCCGCTGCCAGCTGCGCGGCGGCCCCTGCGCCCTGCGCCTCAAGTTTGTGCGCCTCCTCCTCCACCTCCTCACGCGCAGCCGCCAGCTGTGATGCCTTGGTGTCAAGCTCCGCCACTCGCGCCTCCACCTCCGCCTGCTGGGCCACCAGCTGCTGCCGTTGCTGCTGCAGGTCAGACAGGCGAGCCAGGTCCTGCTGCAGCCGCTGGTCAGCTTCCGTCAGCTCTGCCTCCCGCCGCTGCAGCGCGTCGCGCTCTTCGCCCAGTGTCGTCTGCTGTTCCTGCAGTGTGCAATCACATAACCAACGGACTAAGTAGTGCACCCACCAGTACAATACTCAAGGCTGCGGCAGGCGGGCCCTGCAAACAACCACGGACCGCACCGTTGTCCTTCTTCCCGCCCACCTGCACGAGCCGCTGCGCCGCCTCCACCTCGTCCAGGCGGGCGGCCAGGCGGGTGCGCTCCTCCAGCGTCTCCTCCATCAGCGCCTCCAGCTTGGCTACCACCTTCTCACGCTCCGTCAGCTGCAGAGCATTACGATTACAAACAAAAGTTACAGGCGAGTTCTGAGGCTCAGCATTAAGCAAGAGGTTTGGATAGGCAGACGGTGCGGCTGTACAACGCAGCCATCTCCCACCTGCTGCGACATGACGTCCAGCTGCTGCGCCCAGCGCGCCAGGCGGCCCTCCGCGCCCTCCACGTCTTTCTCCCGAGCTGTGAGCTCCTCCGTCTTTTGTGCCGCCTCCGCTGCCAGCACGCGCTCGCGTTCCGCAACCGCCGCCTCCCGCTCACTGGCACGCTTCTCCAAGACCACCTCCCGCTCCGACGCACGGCTCTCCGCAGCGACCTCCCGCTCAGTTGCCCTCTTCTCGGCCGCGGCCTCTCGCTCCGAAGCGCGCTTGTCAGCCGCCACTTCGCGCTCCGACGCGCGCCTCTCTGCCTCCTGCTCCGCCCGGCTGGCGCGCGCATCCGCAGCCGCCACCGCCTCCTCCGACCGCCGGATGGCTGCCTCTGCCTCCGCATGCCGCGCCGCCGCCGCATTCTGTGCGGCCTGCAGCTGCTGGCGGGTGCGCGCCAGCTCCTGGCCGCTCGCCTGCAGCAGCAATGGGCAGGTGAACGGATGTGTTGTGGACGGAGCGTACCAGCGCAGCGCAGGCTACCTGCCTTAATCTGTGGCTGCAAAACCAACGCACCTCCAGTTGCTTCTCCTGCTTGTCAAGCGCCTCGCTGCGCGCCTGCAGCTGGCCTGCCAGCGCCAGCAGCTGTGTGCGCTCCTCGCTGAGCGCGTCCGCCGTCGCTCGCAGCTCCGCGTCCCGCCGCACCAGCGCCTGGGCATCCGCCGCCGCCTGCTGCTGCGCCGCCGCCGCACGTGTCTGCAGCAACACAGCGCACCAATTAAAAAGAGGCCGCTCGTGAGCAAGTTCTATTGGTAACCGCTTACGCATGAACCGGCGTGCGCCTCTGCGTCCGCACCTGCTCGGCCTTGGTCTGTTTGTGGAAGGCCGCCAGCTTGGCCAGCCGCAGGTGCAGTCCCAGCGCCAGCTCCTGAATGGCCGTCTCGTGGTCCGCCACTGCCGCACGCCGCTGCTCCAGTGCCGCCGCGGCCGCCACGGCGGCTGCGTGCGACGACGGACCGTGGCCATGGCCGTGCAGGTGCTGGCCGGCCACAGCTACGGAGCTGGAGCCAGCGGCGGCGGCCTCGGCGATGCCGGCTAGCACGGAGCTGAGCGGCGCGGAAGCGGCTGACACGCTGGTGCGCAGCGCAGCGGGCAGCTCATCCTGCAACGGGCATTGATGGTGTCAGCGCATACGGTAGCATGAGATGCAGGCATGCATGAGGTAGGGCTGATAGCAGCTAAGGTCTTAAAGGACCGCGCCTCACCACGGCCACGCCGTCCAAGCCCGCGTCGCCGGTTGCGGGCGCCGTCTCGTTGCGCAGGTTGTTGAGCTGCAGGTTGAGGTCGCGCCAGGTGGCCAGCAGTTTGGTCTCGCGCGCGTCCAACGTGTTGCTCAGGGAGGACAGCGCCTGCAGCAGGCGCAAGGGGGTGGTGAGTATAGGAGAGAGATGTGCGTGAGAGATAGTGGGGGCCAAGCTAGGGTATGCACAGCGCATGAAGAATGCATCATGGCATAACACATCAACGCAAACCGCACCTTGTTGAGTGCCTCCAGGGACCTGCGCTCGGCCGCTGCCTGCTCCAGCGCTGCCCGGGCGCCGGCCTGTGCCGCCTCTGCCTCCGCCAACAGCTCATGCGCCCGCGCCTCGCGGCCAGCCACACGGTCCGCCTCGCGCTCCCGGTCAGCGGCGGCGTCCTCACGCGCCTTGGCACCCTGTATCACAAGACCAGCCGTGAGTGATTGCATACTGAGCTCGCAGTTACACCATGGCGTTAGGCCACATTGAAAACACTTGTGAGATGCTGACAGGAATGGCGGGGCGGGCTTAACTGCCAGCAGGCCTTACCTGCACCGCGGCCGCCAGCTCCGCCAGCTTGGCAGTGAGCTCACGATCCACAGCACCCGCACGCTCCTCCAACTCCCGGGCGCGGCGCTCGCGGGCCTCCGCACGTGCCTGGAGGGTGGCGGCACCGTTGCAGGTATAGACACGCAGGTTGGGCTCGCGCACACTAGTTCACTTGGGTGATTCCTAGATATGCTAACAAACTGCTTTGCGCGCAAATAGCTGGGCGCAATAAGCAGTGCGCTGTACCGTGCTGCATGCACACTCACCTGCAGGTGGTGCGTCTCGTCACGCGCTGTTTCTGCCTCCCGCTGCATGCGCCGCGTCTCGGCGGAGAGTCGCTCCACCTCGGCGCGCTCCGCCGCCACGACCTGATGGAGATGCAGCAGCAGCAGAAACACACGTCAGCTGCGCAACCACGCATGCTGGCTCAATACGTGCAGGGGTCTGCCAGCAGCCGGGCCCCCACCTTGCGGTCCGCTGCGGCCCGGTCGCGCTGCTCCGCCAGGTCTCTCAGCTTCTGGTCCACGTCCGCCTGTTGCATGCGCAGTGTTGCCTCCAGGCCGCGGAGCGTCGCCTCCTTCTCACCGTTGTCCTGCATGGAGGGATGCAACGTACCAGTAGAGTACGCGAGCAAGTGACTGGCTAGCATACTGAGAGGGCAAGGCTGCAGCTGTAGGCAGGGTGACGCACACTGACACGGCTGGCGGCGGGGTAGTTCCGACTCAAAACGTACTCACTCTAGCAACACGGGCCTCGAGCTGTGCCACCTCCTGAGTGCGCCTCTCCAGGGAGCGGGAGGTGTTCTGCAGGGGACACGGCAAGACGCACAACAGGGACACTCACAGTCACGAATGCACTTGGTGTATGGCACGTACTGATGCGCGTGCAAAGAGCGTACAGCCCCTCCTGGTTGTTTGGGATTGGTCCCAACCAGCCGCCCCCCTACCCTTCCGCTGGCCCCCGCTGCTGCCCCGCCTACCTGCACCTCCTGCTCCCTCAGCTCCAGCGCCATCATGCGACGCTGGTGCTCCAGCTCCAGCGTGTTGCGCTGTTGCTCCACCTCGGCCTGCCATGGTGTACACCGAGAATGTAAGCAAGGCGCGTTGCAGAAGCCAGGAGGCCGCATGCATGCAGGTCACAGCACCCCATCCACCTGGCGGCGGTCCAGTCGTGCTTGTCGCTCTGTCAGCGCTGCATCCTTGTCCTGTACACACACGGTAGACACGGGCCGTTCGTTTGGTGATGCGGCATGAAGGCGTTAGCCAGGTTACGGCAGCCCAAGTCAAAACTCGTGCTGTGATGTGCTCTTACCCGGAGGCTCTTCTGCACGTCCGCAGCCATGTTGCGCTTGGCCTCCTCCAGCGCCGTCTGCTGCGCCGTCAGCTCTGCCGCGACCACCTGCAGATGAGGGACGAACCACGCCCCGTATCTCAAACATAGTACCTCACCCGCCTCATACCAGGCGGCGAAACTTGGTGAAATTACAGCAGAGCCCTGTCATCACAGCGCACGCCTCTTTTCCTCCAGTGTGCAGCCTGTGCAAGCGCACCTGCAGCTTGCTCCGCTCCGCGGCCGCCGCGGCACTGTCGCGCTGCGCCCGTGCCAGCTCCTCGCTCAGCTCCGTCTTGAGCGCCGCCACCTCCTTCTCCCGCGCCAACAGCTCCTCACCCAGCGTTTGCAGCCGCCGCTCGTCCGCCTCCACACGCGCCTTGCCGGCCTTGGTCAGAGCCGTCTGCTCTGCAATCCACTCCTCCACCTCGCGGGCACGTGACTCCTGCGGCAGGGCGATGTGCATTACGTAAGTTGCTGATTGGGCGTCAAGGGCTGCTGCGGACTTCTGCGCCGGTGCAGTGCGACTGCGCTAGGGCATCTGCACAGCTGCGTGCCCCGCTCTACCTACACCACGCACCTGCTTCTGCGCGAGGAGCTCCGCCTCAGCCTTGATCCTCTCCAGCTCGCGTCGCGCCACCAGCTGCTCCGACTGCAGAGCCTCCAGTTCGGCCTGGTATACCCAATTAGATACGGCAGACGAGTCTCCGTCATAATTTGTCCAGAGTGCAGCCGCAGCAAGCTGCCTGCTTTAGTGTGTGTTTCAAAATGGAATATGGACACGCCTCTGTACCTTGTGTTGCGCCTTCCAGGTTGCCCGCTCCTCGTCAATGGTATGGGTTAGCAGCTCCTTGTTCCGAGCCAGCGCAGACACCTCCTCCTTCAGGGCGGCGCAGTCCTGAGGAGGAATGGGGAGCGCGTAGTGAATCCCCGCGTCTCCACACAAGCTAACAAAACGACAGCCCCATCAGGGCAGCATTGTAAGTTCGCAAATGAAAGCCAAGAGGTCCGAAGGCGCCCACCTTCTGCAGCACACGGAAGCTCTCCTGCGTGGACTCCAGGGCCTGCTGTGCTGCCGCCTCTGTCAGCCGCGCGTCGTCGAGGGCGGCGTTACGAGCGTCCGTCAACCGCGCCAGCTGCTGCTCCGCCTCCTCCAGCTGACGGACGACAGGCCATGCCAGGCAAGACCATGGGACAACCGGTGTCACAGGAGCGGACACTCAAAGTGACCTAGGCACACATGCATATAGCCTACGCAACCTTAAGTAGTGGCTGCACATTAATCCTGAGGAACTTTCCCCTGGCAGCCCACCTGTTTGGCGACCTCGTCCAGCTTCTCGGCCTTGCGTTCCCGCGTGATCTGCAGCTGCTCCAGCTCCCGCGTCAGCACCGCCACCTGCGCCCGCACGCCTTCCACCTCCGCCGCCAGGGTCTTGCGTGTCTCCTCGCTGGCGGCCTCGTGCGCCTCACTGTCTACGTCCAGCTGCTGGCGGCTAGCCAGCAGCTTTTGCTCGCGGAGCGTCAGGCTGGCATCCCGCTCCTGTCAAGAACAGCAAGCACATGGTGAGGGTTAAACTTGACACCGCCCGTGAGCCCGCTCGAGCACCCAGCCTGTATCCTCCTTGCTTCATCATAACCCGTGTAATGCCCCTGCCATTCCGCCAGCACCCACAGCACCAACGCACGTGCAGCTCCAGTGACACAGCGCGGCGGCGCTCCTCCAGGTCGGTCGCCTCCGCGTCCAGCCGCCTCCGCGCCTCCACCCGCTCCTCCTCCCACTCCCTCATCTTGGCGGCCATACGCTCCGAGCGCTCCTTGTAGGCCTCTCGCAGCGCCTCTGCCTCTCGCCGCGCCTACAGAGGTCAGTACAGCTCTTGCCCCAACTGCGGTACGGTACAGCACCATCGCTTGCTTTTGTCTAATGGCTGACTAGCAATGACCTCCCTAGTGCGGCGCACGTGGACTCACAGACAGTGTGCACGCACCTGCTCCGCGGCCTTCTCAGCCTTGGCCACCGCCAGCTCCTGGTGCTGCAGCTCCTTCTCACGCTCCCACACAGCCTCCTCCTTGGCGCTGTACCGCCGGGCCAGCTCCTCCGCGGTGCGCACCGCCTCCTCCCGCTGGGCCACCTCGAACTCGCGCTGGGCAAGCTGTGGCGAGACCGGGTGTAAAACACAGGCGTCAGGTTTCAATGGCTTTACACCGCCATAATACAGGCACTAGAGCTCGACGCATGTGGGCATTGTTCCCAGGCCTGCTGCTTGGCCTGCGCAGCCTCTCCCTGGCTTCATGTGTTTCCAGCTGCCCACCTGCTCCTCCGCCCTGTCCAGCTTGGCGCGGATCTCCTCCTCCTTGCGACTCAGGCTGCGCATCTCCGTCTCCGCGCGCCGCAGCCGCTCGTCCGCGCTGGCCGCTGCTGCCTGCACCGCCTGTCGCTCACGCTGCAGCAGCTCCAGAGCGCGCTGCTGCTCGCTGCGCAGCACCTCGGCCCGGGCGCTGCTCTGCAGCTCCACCTGCAGAGCCGTGCCCACAACAGTGTTCACAGCGCAACATGTACGAGCAGGGTTCGGTGTCAAGGCGGGCTCCTCGTTAAATGCGGCCACATGGTAAGCGAGCAAGAAAGAAGCTTGAAGGGTGCCCTGTGCCCGAGCCCTTCCCGTCCTCACCTTGCGACGCTCCATATCCAGAAGGGCCAGGTCATGCCGGGCTGCGGCGACGGCGGATGGCTCGGCCGGCGGGGCCACTGCCGCTGGCGCCGGGACCCGCCCAGCAGCCGCACTGCGTGGAGAACCATGTAGATAGCTGTCAGGTTGCGGCTGAATTGAGGGCATATGGGGCAATGAGAAGCGCCTCGCAATTAGGGACCTACCTGAGCGCGTCACGCAGTGACCGGGCAGCCCTGTCCTTGTCCGCGTTGGCCTCAGGAAGAGCAGCTGCGGCCGGCGGCACAAACTGCGCAGCCGGCGCTTCCGGCGCAAAGCGCACGCGTCGTTCCGGCACGTCCCGGCTCTGCCGCAGGGAGACATCCGGGGCAACGTCAGCTGCTGCGCCCGGGGCTTGCTGCTTTAGGTAGGTGAGCAAGGCTTTGGTTGCCGAGCCCGCTGACGCCGTTGCCGTCGCAGCCGCTGACTGCGACGCCAGCTTCTTCGGGCTATCCACGTTAGATGTTATGTCAGAGTATAGGGCGTGGTCAAGAAGGGTCGGCACGCGTCCGGCCGGCCTACTACCAGGCCGGTCCATGTTGACGTCGTGCAGTCAGGAAGTCACCGGCAACGCTTCGTAGGCTTGTCACAGCATCATCAGCGCTAAAAATAACATATGTGTGGCAAAATGGGCAGCTTTGCGCAAAGCTGCGCCAGAGCTGTTGCCATACTTCGCCAGCAAAAAAACTAGGTGTATGTGGCTTTAGGTCGATGTAATGACATATGAATATGAATCATTTATGTAGAACAGGTTCTGAGATGTCGGGAGGGGAAGAGACGAAGAGTCAGAGAAGTCACAACTTGGTCGTGCGGCTGTGCGATACAGAATTTAAAGGAGGAAGAATTGTTCAGCCCGTAAATGCCGCACTATCCGTGGGCAAGTGCTGATCGGCGCACTTATAAAACACACTTTCAGCGCTGCTTGCGCCCGGTGCACCCTGGAGAAAGCCCCACCTTCCCGCCTTCCGCGGACGATTGGCTGGTCGCTGGAATTGCGGTCAGGACACCATCGTATTGTTGCTGCATTGTATGTCTGCTGCACCCAAACGCGGCTGCTCGTTATGGCTCGACATCCCCTGCTAAAAGCTGCCGGACAGCCAGACTGCCTTGACCCGTCCTTTCCGGTTCTTTGCTCCCTCAGACCGCCACATGCGCGTCTCCAACGTTCTTGCTCGCTCTCATGCCTGGATACGTTTCGGTTACACCATAAGCAGCGCCCGCCTTCAACGGAACGCCCGGCAACGTTCACACGCCGTCCAGCCTGTACCAGCCCTCATCTGCAAAATTGGGCGAAAGCACTCATGCCGGTTGGATGTGGGCGCAACCACCCGTCACCGTGTCATCCCTGCCTGAAACTACAGCAGCTATTCACCGCCGCGTCCCTCCGCTCGGACCGCGCACTGCATTATCGCGAGCGTACCAACAGGTCCCCACACAGGTTGCGTGCCGTCACGCCAGCCCGCACAGCACCCACACGCACCAATCAGCCACGTGCGACTACCGCCAGTCCGCAGCACCAGCAACGCAGCCCTGATCCATCAACCAAAAGTACAAGTCCACGTGCACATGCTCCGCCACACGCGCCTCCGGGCGAAGTCACCTCGTCAGCCGCTGCTGCTGCTAGCGCCTACTTCCACAGCCGCCAGCCGCTGCTGCTGCCGCCTCGGTTCTCGCCTCCGTGCGCGCCCAGCCTGCCGATGCACTGGTCTTCCGCATGCCCGCTGAAGTGCAGCATGCCTAGAGTACTGCGCTGACGCCAGTGCGTGCCATGGCCTCTTTAGGAGAGGTCAAGTTACACGGCAGAGAAGTACTCCTTGGAGCCCTTGGGGTCGGGCTTCATGGTCTTGTCACCGGGCTTCCAGCCGGCGGGGCAGACCTCATCGGGGTTGGACTGCACGTACTGGATGGCCTGCAGCACACGCTTGGTCTCGTCGACCGAGCGGCCGAAAGCCAGGTTGTTGATGGTGGCGTGCTGCACAACGCCCTCCTTGTCGATGATGAACAGGCCGCGCAGGGAGATGCCGTCCTCGGTCAGGACGCCGTAGGCCTTGGAGATCTCCTTCTTCAGGTCAGCCACCAGGGGGTAGGCCAGGTCGCCCAGGCCACCCTCCTGCAGGGGGTCAAAGGAACGATGGGGTTGGGAAGGCGACATGTGATTAGGATGAGCTGGAGACGTCGCGCGTATGAAGCTTGGAGACGGCAGGGAGGGGAGCCTAAGCGGCGAGTGCAGGACGCTGTGGCGAGGGTGAAGAAGCAGGGCTGCTGTGCGCCGTGAGCAAGTCGGGTGCGACTGTTTGCACGCAGGCAATGTGGGCCCAGTCCAAAACTGCCTTCCAAAGCTTGTACTTTGTGAAAAGTAGCTCCGTTGCGCGAAAATGCAGTACCGCTGGAAGCCCGTCTACGGACGTTTCGAGGAGCATGGAAAACGCCAACGCATTGCGACAGCGACCCAGCTGCATGCGCCCGCTCTCATGACCTCAATTGCGCTTCTACAGGCAAGTGAACCCAGGTCCAAGGACAACCAACGCACCTTGCGGTCGGTCTGGATCATCGCGAAGGTGAATCGTGCGAGCAAGGGCAAGGCAGGCACAAAACTCGTCAGCACAGGCTCATAATGAGAACGAAAATTGCGAACAGCTCTCGCGCACCTGAATCCAGGCCAGGTGGGTGAACTGGCTGTCCACAGACACACCCAGAACCTCGGTGTTGATGTCCTTGAACTCCTTGTAGCGGTCCGAGAAGGCAGTGATCTCGGTGGGGCACACGAAGGTGAAGTCCAGGGGGTAGAAGAACAGCACCACGTACTTGCCACGGTACTTGCTCAGGGTAATCTCCTGGAACTCCTGGTCGAACACGGCCTGGGCCTTGAAGTCAGGGGCCACGGAGCCCACCAGGGGCTTCTCGGCGTGGGAAGCGCGCACGACCAGGCTGCGACGAGCAACGCTGGCGGCAACGCGCGGGGCCACGCGCGCCTGGCGCGAGAAGGCCACCGCCGAAGAGCGGGAAGCAGACTGCAGAGCGGCCATGGTGTTTGTAATCCCTGACTATGCAGCACCTGAGCAATGCCGCTGTTTTGGCCTTGTTTAAGGGATGCATGCAACGCCCATGCAAGCGAGACAACCACCAATGCACCAAACTGCGCCTGCTTGGAAATTCAGGTGTCATGCATCATCAAGTGAACTGTGAGATAAACAATTACAAATTGGGCGAGTCTCGGGGCCTCGCGTGCGGCCAACGACGCAAGAATAATACCATCGGGACGCTTCGTATCAAACAGTAGACTGTTGCAAATAAACGCGCGAACAGCCCCCAAATAGTAATGAAGGGCGCCTTGCACCGCCCCATTGGGCGAAAGCTTCTTAGAGGCAGTGAGCGTGTGGCTACAGCCGCTCGCCGCGTTGGCTACTGCCCCAGCTCTGCGCGGCCGCGTGCCATGGCTGCGGGCGCGGGGGGCGAGGGCTTCCGTGGCGAAGTAACGTCCCTCAATGAAGGGAAGAGCTTTCAAGAGGAGGTGTCGAGCGAGACCAACACCATGGTGTGTCAGGGTTCTCCGCTTGGCACGCTCCGAATGGGGGAATCGCGCAGTTCTGTACTTGCTCTGCCTCTACCCTTACGATGCAGGGGTTCTGGAAGTAGTTCGCCTCTTTATCAGGGTTCGCTTACATGCTGTTGTTCATGGACCGTGTGCCGTGTTTGCTGCCAGGTGACTGATGTGATGGACATAGACCGCACGCCGGAGCTGCTCACTTGGATCTTCAGCGGCATGTTTGGCAAGAAGGAGCAGCCGCAGACGCCGCAGCCGGTGAGCATAGTCGCGTGGCGCTACGTTGGGTCACAGGCGCGGGCTCCGGTAGTGCCTTAAGGGCGCAGTGGGGAGGGTCCGCAGGAGGCCGGGAGGCCAGCGGAGCGGAATTCCAGCCGTCAGGCACATTGGCCATACTGCCACCTAGACAGCACCAGAGCCGCCGTTGAGATTAACGAATAAATACCTATACTTCAACTGCAGGTGGAGCAATCGGTCGCGTCAGAATCATCGGGGGCTGCAGCGGGGCCCTCCTCGGGAGTTGCCGCCGCCTCCAGCGGGGCTGCCGCGGGCCGCCCCTCTGCCCCCGCCAGCGCGGAGATCCCAGCCCCCAGTACGTCTGGCCGTACAGGTGCGGATGACTGCCACTGGTGCCCACAACAGGCACGGTGAAGGTAGCCACCGGTACTTGTTGTAACAGGGGGCATGCGTCCTGCGACGTCCTGTCGGCCGACACGCCTGGCCTCGCCACCTGTGCCCGCACCTGCAGAGCTTGCCACCATCGGCGGCGGCTGCTTCTGGTGCATTGAGGCCTGTTTCAGGGAGATGGTGGTGAGTGGGTGAGGGCGGCGGCGGCAATGGTGTTGGCAAGGTTGTGCGGACACCACTTGTCGCCATCACTCTGGCAGCTGGCGAACTGATCGCAACTGTAGCATCCTGCTAGCTTCTCCAGCAGCGGCATGCGCGGCATCCAACCACCCATGCAGTGGCACTTCGCTGACACCATGCGCATGCATGTCCACCGGCGTGTTTGTACGGCAGGGGGTCTCGTCGGTGACCAGCGGCTACGCGGGGGGCCACGTGGAGCGGCCCACGTACCAGCAGGTAAGGCAGCGGCTCGTGTGGCTGAGCCAGGAGCGGAGAGCGGCAGCGTGGGAATGCGTGGGCACTGGTCTGGCACTGGCCAAAGCTGGGGCGTGCGAAAGGGGTCTGCCAGAAAGCGCCACAGGATGCGGACATGGATGCATTTGGCACGGATGCATGCGAACTAGTTGGGTATTGCGACAAGGACATGTTGTTGGGTATTGCGACAAGGACATGTTGTTGACAGGAATGCTAGAGCCCTTCCCCATCACGTGTGCCTTGCTGCTACCCCAAAACGCAGGTCCTCACCAAGAAGACAGGACACGCAGAGGTGAGCATTGCTTTATCTCTTCGTGCAGACGTGCAAGTTCGGTACGCGGGTGCAGGTTGACACGCCTGCGATTGCTTCCCCCCGCCTCCATTGCACCACAGGTGGTGCAGGTGGAGTTCGACCCAACACAGCTGTCATATCGCGACATCCTGCAGGTGGGTTCGGATGTGGGTCGTTCGCCGTTGCTTGCTGGCTGCACACCCCTTCGCCCAGGCAGCCCTATGCGGCCTCCGTCCCCTGCATCTCACACCATTCCCCTTACCGATCCCTGCCCCTGCTCCTGTCCCTGAGCCCCCCTCCGCCCCCCCCCTTCGCCCCCCCCCCCCCGCCCCAGATCTTCTTCACGCTGCACGACCCCACCACGCCCAACCGCCAGGGCAACGACGTAGGGCCGCAGTACCGCTCCATCATCCTCACACACAGCGACGAGCAGCGACGCGTGGCGGAGGAGGTGAGCCGGGGGGGGGGGTCGGGTGACGCGGCATACTGGCATGTGCGTTTGTACACGGCTGTGCTGGGCAGCGTGTAATGCTTGGGCTTCTGGAAGAGCAACCTTTCGCACATACCCATGCACCGCGGTGTCGGGAGACATAGGCTGCTATTCCCTGCTCGTTATGGCTTCGCTCGTGCGCCCCCCCCCCCGGCTCATGCACATCTCCTAGTCGTGACTCCACCACATGCACCACCGCACCTGCCCGCACCTACTCCACGCACGCCCCAAACGCCCGCACGCACCCTCGCGGCCGCCCGCGTCAGGTGCTGGGCGAGGTGAACAAGGGGCTGTGGTTCGGCAAGCGCGCGGTGACGGAGCTGGTGCCGCTGACCACCTTCTACCCCGCTGAGGCCTACCACCAGCGCTACTTCGCGCGCAACCCCAGCCAGCCATACTGCGCCATAATCGTGGCGCCCAAGCTGCAGGTGTGCGATGTACGAGGTGTTTGCATTGGAAAACATGAGGGAGAGGGATTCGGGCACGTGTGTGTGGTAGGCACTGGAGAAGGCCTGACGCAGAAAGCGTGGGGTTGGAGGTGGCTGCAGGAAGCTGCAGCTGGGTAAAGGGAGCGTGGACTGGGTTTGCAAATGCATTGCACTCTGCGCCTCGCCGCATCATGCAACTGAAGGGACGCTCGCTCGTGGCGCTTTATACAAACCAACAGGAGTTCCGGAGGAAGTACGCCAAGAAGCTCCGAAGCTACGCGGCACCGGAGCTGTGAGGGCAGTGAGGGGCTGCGAGGCCTGCGGGGTAAAGCTGCAGCGGGCAGGAGGCTTCTCGTCATTCCAAAAGCTCGACGCAGTGAGCCATTATTGGAGTGGGCTTGGGCTCACTTCTTGTGTGCCCCCTTCGGCGTTGTTAGGACAGTTCAGGTGGTAGCTAGTGTGGATTTTAATGGCCGGTAGACTTGAACGACAGGAGGACGAAACGCCGGAGCGGAACGCAACGGGCAACGGTGGCTGGGAGGCATGCTGGCGTAGTGGTGACGAATACGGTGAGGCTGCAGCACGCCATGGCGGGGCCGTCTAGGGCCGTAGTGGTCTGATTGGTGGGCGAGAGCCCAGGGCTGGGACACGCGACCGTCGAGCGCAGTGATCATCTGCCATGTAGCTGTTACAGTGGTATGCTAGTTTGCAAAGGAGGAGCGCGGAAGACTGAGAGAGGTCCAAGCAGGTCCAAGCCGTCACTTGTATCCGAAAGTCAATTAGTCAAATGGTCACTTCAGTTGCACGAAGCAGCAAGTGCTACCAAACCCGCATGCCTCTCCACGCACGCACGCCTGATGCTCCTTGCTGTACGATCACAGTTAACAGCTCAGCCGTTCCAAGGAAGCAATGCCCCAACAATGCGCCGTGGCATCTCACATGCCCGTGTAACCCAGGTCTATCAAGCTGCCCCGCACGCCCGCCGCATTCGCCGCCGCTGCCGCCGATAGCCCGGGCGGCTCCGGCCCGCTGCGGTACCTCGCCAGCAGCTCCCGAATGTCCTCCTCGTCCTCACCCAGGCCGCTCCGTCCATCGCTCCTGCTGCCCAGCAGACCCGCCGACCCCGCCGCCGCAGCCTCCAGCGCCGCTGCAGCCTCCATGGCACGTGCAGCCTCCATCGCGGCAGCCGCCCCTCCGGCGGCACCTGCTGCATACCCAGTCCCCGCCCCTCCAGCCGCCGCTGGCCGGGCCCGCTCGCGCCCCTGGCCGCTCATTGGCCGGCCCGTCCTGGGCTGAGGCGAGAGGCCCAGCGCTGCCGCGGCTGAGGGCATAGGCGCAGGGCTGCGCGCTGGCTTGGGAGATGCAGCGGCTCCGACAGCAGCGGCGGTGGAGGCAGAGGCCGGGCGTGCACCGGGCGCTGGGGATCGAGTAGCTGGCCCCGTACGTGACGGCTCGGGCTGAGGTGGCGGCGGTGGGGGCCGTGTGACGTGCCGCTGTGTTGCCGCCAATTCTTCCAGCGTCTGCGGGGGCATAGCGACAGGACGCCGTGAGATCGATGACGGGGGGCTGCTACAACAGGAATTCACGGCCAGGCACGCGTTTACCTCCACCTCCTGCCCCAAACGTAACACCACCGCCTCCTCCATCATACATTCAGGAGCGGCTTGACGCAGGGCTACCGAGCCGTATCGCGCCCCCAACCCTGCACTTGCGGTATTTGCGTTGGCTTTCTACTGACAACGGACTGGTAGTCTCGGCCAGGCCAACCTTACCTCGATCACGGGGTCGTCTGCCTCGTTGCCGCCCACCGCCAGCGACCGCAGCGTGGCGTTGCGCTCCCGCAGCGCGCCCGCCAGCTGCCGGCAGCCCACCAGCCCCAGCCCATTGGCCCGCAGGTCCAGGGACACCAGGCTGCGGTTGCGGCCCAGCGCCTCAGCCAGCGCCGCCGCACCCCGGTCGCCAAGCTGGTTGCGAGCCAGGTTCAGGCGCGTCAGGGCCCCGGCTGCGGCTCCACCTCCACCGCCTGCGGCTGCGGCTGCAGGGCTGCCGTTCATGGCTGCCAGTGCGGCTGCGAGGTGGGCGCCGCCCTCCGCACGTATCTTGCATCCCTCCAGGTCCAACACCTGGAGCGAGGGATGCGACGGCAGCGCCTGCGGAGGGAAGGACCGATAAGGAACACAGGGTGTAAGAAGAGCCAAAGTCAGGATGCGGGAACGTGGTGAGGGCCTTCTCGTCCTTTCCTCAAGGTGCTGTGCACTGCGCCTAGTACCATGCTGCCTGCACACCCGCAATGACTGCAGCACTGCCGCGCACCTTGGACAGGTGCCGTGCGCCCTCGTTGCCGGCGTGGCAGCGCCCCAGCGCCAGCTCTGTGAGTGACGGCAGCCCGGGCAGCGCCGCCGCCAGGCCCGCCACGCCGTCAGCCGCCAGGCGGGGGTTGTCGTGCAGGTGCAGCACCGCCAGGAGCTGCAGGCCGCCGCTGCTGCCACCCGGTGCCGTGGCGGCAGCGGTGGAGGAGGATATGGCTGCCGCCAGCTCGCGCACGGCCTGGTCGCCGAGCTGGTTGCCGCCAAGCAGCAGTTCCTGGGGTGGAACGGCAGTCATCAGTGAGCTGAATTATATTTTCAACACTAGTATGTATATACGTTGCAATCACACAGGAGTTGCGCAACTCAGGCACTGTGAATTACACACGGCAGGCACTGTGAGTGCTGGGCTGCGTCCCACCCACCTCCAGGCCAGCACACGTGGGCAGCGCCGCCGCCAGCGCCCGGGCGCCGTCGGTGCCGATGCTGTTGTGTGACAGCGCCAGGACGCCCAGCGAGCCGCCCAGCGCTGGCAGGTGCCGGGCCACCGCCTGATCAGGAAGGCCGCCGCAAGGATGATGAAAGATCAGGAAAGACAGACTGCCTCAGTGGGTCGCAGACAAAAGTATGCATACCGCAGTGAAGCAAGATCCCTTCGCCGTAGGCCCCCTAGCCCACCACATCTTGCTACCCCGCACCTTGCAGCCGGCGTCACCCAGCGAGTTGAGGGACAGGTCCAGCACACCGCAGGCACCGCCGCCGACTCGTGCTCCCGTGCCGGCGGCCATGCCCTTGCCGCCGGGCGCTGCGCCAGTGATGGCGCACAGCACTGCCTCCGCGCCCTGACGCGACATGGCAACGGCACGAAACGGGGCACCGCATTCGCAATAGGTATCGTGACAGATGCTCACAGAGCTGTTGCTACCCTCCATGTAAGCTCCAAACCCTGAACCCATCTCGGGACGTGTACTCCCGCTGCATTGCCCTGGCAGCCCCACGCGGCTCTCGCACGCCGGCCCCGGGCCCTGCCGCACCTCGGGCCCCAGGCCGTTGTCCGCCAGGCACGCCGTCTCCAGCGCGGGCATGCCGCCGCCGCCGCCCGCGGCCGCCGCCGCCCCGGCCAGGTAGGCAGCCCCCACGGGGCCGACCTCACAGCCGGTCAGGTTGATGGCGCGGAGCGAGGTCAGCGCAGATGGCTGCTGCTGCTGCGGGTACAGAGTTGAGTACCAGTCACCAGCAGAGGGAGGGGCAGAGAGCATGGGCGGCAAGACAGCGAGAGATCAAGCATAGGATACAGTACGAGGTGCTTAGCACGAAGCTAAGTACCGCAGAACGCCCACGGCGCGTGCCTTCAGGCGTTAGTCATTCGCCCTAGCCTGCAGGTCGCACCTGTAGCCGTCGCAGCAGCAGTGCCAGGGCCACCGGGCCGCAGCCGGACCCGCTCAGGTCCAGGACACCTCCACCGCCCGTGCCTGTTCCCGCAGAGGAAGCGGAGGGTCCTGTGCCTGGCCCACTGCTGGTCTTGGTGCCGACAGCGGCCGACACCACAGCCTGCAGTCAAGTGCGGGTTGGGACATGGGAACAGGTTGAGCGCGGCAACACGACCCCAAGCGCCTGATGACGGGCATTCCAAGTAAGTAGCTGCGGTAGGGTGCTGTGTACGGTATGGACAGCCGCACTGGCGCTCACCGCGAGCGGCACGCCATTGAGTCGCTGCAGCCCTGGCAGCGCCGCCATCGCCTCCACCAGCCCCTCCACCGCCGCCCGCCCCAGCCGGTCATTGCACGACGCTGGTAGCGTCAGCGACGACAGCGGCGGCGCTGCCGCCTCGCCGGCTGCGGCCTCCGCCGCCACGCGCGCACGCAGCGCTGCCGCCACCACCTCAGCATCCTCGTCCGTTAGTGGCACCTCCATTGCAGCGGCTCCGCCGCCTCGGCCGGCGCCTGGCCCGCCACCGCCACCGCTTGCCAAGTCGATGACGGTCGGCGGCGGCGGCTGACCGGGGCCGAGCCAGCGGCCGGCCAGGTCGGCGACAGGAATGCGCGAGGAGATGGTGATGTTGGCCACACGGCACACGGGCGAGGCTAGCACTGCCTCGGTGATGGCGCGGGCGGCGGCAGCCGGGCAGCCTGCGGGCACACACCATGCATTGACCATCAGTCATGGCCGTGCGGTACAGCGTGCCTGGCGCCAACAAGCAGTGAACTCGCCGGACCTTCCCGTGCAAGACACCTGCGCCGCTAGCAGCACATGTGACATGTTAGAGCCCGTGTTGCCTACCTCGCAGCGTGAGTGCCGTCAGGCTGCTGTTGCCCTTGAGCACCCCGCACAGCAGCTCCACCAGCGGACCCGCAGCCGGGCCCGCTGAGCCCGGCGCCGAGCCCGGCGGCGGCAGGAAGCTGAGCTTCAGGTGCTGCAGCCCCGCCGCCGCTGCCACGCCACTGCCGGCCGCAGGCGCCATACCCAAGCCCGAGCCGAAGGCGACACCGCCGGCCGCAGCACCGCCGCCGCCGCCTCCGGCAGCTGCGCCGGAGGAGCTGGTGCTGGGTGCGTTTAGGAACACGAGGTCTGGGATGGCTCTTGACTTGGACACGGACAGGGGCTTGAGGGCGTCGGGTGGCAACAGCGCCAGTTGTGGGTCTGTGAGCCCCAGCCGCGCGGCCACGGCGGCCACGGCAGCAGGAGAGTCGGGCGCCGCCGCCAGTTCAATGCGCAGCGGCCATGCGTCCCGGAGCGCCGCAAAGGCCTGCAAGCATGTGATGTCATGAATGAAATACAACGAAGATGACACACCCGGTTGAGCAGGGCAAGCAGCAGCCGCCAGCAGCAGGTGCCCACGAGCAACTGCCCACGTGCGGATCAAGGCGCTGGACGCACCTGCTCCTTCTGCTGCGCTGCCAGGTCAGCGGCGGCCGGCACCAGTGGCGGTTCCTCGCCCGCCGCCAGTGCCTCCAGCGCCAGGCCCGGCGGCGCCAGCACCACCACCGGGCAGCCGTGACGCCACGCCGCAGACAGCTCCGCCCTGCAAAAACAAGTACACAGCATTGCGCCACCGCCGGCAGCAGATCATGTCTACTAAACACACAACTACAGCACATTACGACGCATGAAGAAGAAGTCGAGCGCCTGTTTGTGGCCGCCAGCAGCCAGTGGGCGCAATCATTCGCACCTAGCTAGCGGGCGCTGCAGTAGCCCCGGCGCCGCGGCCACCACCACCGCCGCGCTCACGCCCACCAGCGGCGTGGCAGGCAGTTCGTACAGCGGCTCGGAGCCAGACTGCGCGTGAATGAGGGCGGGGTTGGGGGCATGAACTTCCGTGCATTGCTACTTAGACGATGGAACTGTTGAGTGGGCGGGCCGCTGCAGACACTCCATGGGGGCGTGGGGTGGGAAGAGTGGAGGCTGAGAGCAGCGGCAATGAGGAGAAGGCACGAGGGCAATCACCGACAGCACCTCCACCCCCCAATCTCAATACCAAGTACCGTTGCTCCTCCTCCCTGGAAGCTCCTGCCCAGCCACGTCGCGGTCATCGCCACGCACCTGAGATGTGAGCGGGTCAATGTACACGCGGTACCCCGCCGAGCCCAGCTTGCCCGCCAGGCCCAGCACGCCGCCGCCGCCACCAGCGCCTGCAGCTGCGCCTCCCGCCTTCTTGCTGCCTGGTGGCGCCGCCGCCGCCTCGCCGCCCGGCGGCCCCACCAGGTACGCCCGGAACGCCAGCCCCAGTGCCCGGAGCGGCTCGGGCGCCGCCGCCAGCGCCGCCTCTACAGCCCTGTCAAGGATCATATCAACACAAGGGGGTCCCCCATGTCTGTGGATGGGCTGCCATATGACACTGGTGCGCCCGCTACTGCTACTCTCAACATGACGTCCCACCAAGCCCGTTCTCGCCCTAGCACACGAGATACGCCGCCGCCTGAACCCCCCGGGCCGACCCACTTGGCATCTGCCAGCTCGGCCGCCGCCGCCGCCCTCTTGTGCGCCACCACCAGCTCCCCCAGCTGCCGCCGGTCAGCCGCCAGGCCGCGAGCCAGGTGGCGGTGCCCGTCGGCGCGTGCCGCCGCGGCGCCGTCCACGTCCATCTCGCCAGCCAGACCGGGCGAGCCGCCTGCGCCTGAGGCTGGTGGCGCTGCGTGGTGGAAGCAGGGCCGGTCAGAACCAGTAACTCATAACGACGCTGTGAACCAGCAGACATAAAACACATTTGCTCTCTCACCTGCTGAACGAGCACCGGGAGCCACTGGGGGCGAGCGCGGCGACCTGTGCGAGCGCGAACAAAAACACACCAGATCACCAGATGCACGCTTGAGCCGGCCGCACGGGCATTCCACAATCCTTACGGCGCGACCGTAGCGGCCCCAACTCTTACCCGGACACGCCGCTGCGAGGAGTCACAGCTGCCCGGCCGCCAACCCCCTCGCCAGCTGCCGCTGCCTCCACGGCTGCCGCCGCCGGGTCCGCCACGCGCACCAGGGCAGCCCGCTGCGCCGCAGTCGCCACACGCTGCCGCGCCGCTTGCGCCGCTGCGGCTGCGGACTGCATCGCTTCTTGCGTCTCCACCTGCGGGGTCCCGGGTTCAGGGTGGCGTCACCTGAGCCCACTCACATTGCCGCCGCAGTTGGAAGACAAGCAGTGAAGCACACCGGGCCAAGGCCATGCTTGTGCATGCAAGCAAGCTCTGGCGCTCGCAGCCCCGCTCACGCACCTGCTTGGCCGCGGACCGCAGCGCCTTGCGCTCTGAGTCCTCCGCCGCCTTCCGCGCCGCTGCCTCCGCCTAGCACAAGAGGGACGGAGGATACCACTCATATTAGTGTCCGCTTGGGATTAGGTAAAGCACGAAGGTAGCCACGACCAGTTAACTTCAGCCACATACCAAAGCCGCCTCCTCTCCCCGCACACCTGCAGGGCCGCCGCCAGCCTGTCCCTCTCCGCCCGCGCCGCCGCCGCCGCGCCGCGCTCCGCTGCGACGTCCGCCTGCAGCCCCGCCAGCGCCGCCTCCAGGCGCACCTTGTCCAGCTCCCACTGCCGCCGCAGCAGCGCCAGCTCGCGTGTGAGTGAGGTCGCGGCGGCGCGCGCAGCGGCGGCCTCCGTTGCGGATGACTCCATTGCCTGAAGGGGGATGGGGCAACAGCAGCTTAGATTGTCTTGCCAGCCAGGAAAGGGTTCAACTCTGACTCCCCCTTCCCCGGCAACATGATGCCCATGGGTCAGCTGTAGAGCATTCAAACACAGCAGCCAGATCCAGTCCACACCTGGTTGGCTCGTGTGGACTGGTCCTTCAGCTGCGCCACAGCGGCGGACAGCTCCGCCTGCGCCCGCGCCAGCTGCTCGCCTCGCTCCTCTCGCGCCTCCTCCGCCTCGATCTGCTCAAGGGGCGGGAGGCCATGTGGGCAAGCTGCCTGGTCAGGTGAACTTGCTGTTGGGGCACAGTGCGCAAGGCCGCAAGGGGTACACACGCCGCCAGGCACCGTTGGGTAAGGCCCACTTCAGCTACCTCTGGCTCATCGCAAGCGTGTTAGGTCCACCCCTCGGCAACTTGCACTCGAATTGCCGCACCCACACCCGGGACCCGGCACCCACCTGGTATCTCTGCACCTCTTGCTTATAAGTGAGCGCCTCCGCCCGCGCCCGGCCCAGCTCGGACTCCGCCTCAGTCGCGCGTGCCGCTGACGCCTGCGCATCCGCCGCCCGCGACACCGCCTCCGCGCGCGCCTCCGCCGCCACGGCGCGCGCCGCCGCCAGCTCGCCGCGGACTTCCGCTTGGTAGCGCTGCATGCGGTGGAGGAAGGGATGAATCAAACCCAATCCCGAGAGGGGCAGTGATCACGCACACGGACCAAACATTGGGGCCGGGACTGAACAGCGCTTGTCACGGCCTTGAAGCAAGAGGCATGCAGTCATAGGGTTATGGATTTGCCACCCTGTCCTTCCACTGCCCACCTGCTGCTCCTCCAGCGCCATCAGCAGAGCCCTCCGGTACTTTTCCTGCAGCGGGGCCGAGCACAGGGCGCGAGCACGTGCCCACAGTGAGCGACTCATCCTCAACACCCACCCACAATGTCCTCAGCTTCCTCGCATGCCCGCATGATGCTTGTACCACAGCAGCAGCAACGTCATGCCGCGACTTCACCGCTGCCTGCCTCAACGTCATTTGTGCACTACACACGCACCTCAGGCGGCAAGCCGTCCGATATGGTTGCCTCAACACGTGCTAGCACCAGCTCCGCCGCCACGGCCAAATCCCGGTCCCGGTCGCCGCTGCCACCCGCGCCACCTAGAGGGGCCGGCGGCAACTCTAGCGGAGCGGCACCAGAGCCGCTGCCCCCAGCGTCTGCAAAGCCCGCAGGCCAGCCTGCCGAGCCCGACACGCCCGCCGCGGCTGCGGCTGCGCTGCGGCCGAAGCCCAGAGTGACTGCGCCAGGCTGCGAGGAGGAAGAGGCTGAAGGTCCGCTAAGGGGCAGAGATTGCTGGCGGCCAGGCGGCATCAGGCCTCCGCTGCCACCCAAGACTGCCGTGGCGGGACCCGCCTGTCCCGCGGTTCCCGGCCGGGGGGCGCTACCGCCTCCTGCGGCTGCACCGGCACCTGCCGCCAACCCGCCTGCACCAACACCGGTGGCTGTGCTCGGCCTGACCGGACCAGCCCCCTCTGGAGCCGGCTGTGGCGGACGGAGCTCCACGGGGCCTGCTCCCGTGCCAGGAGCCACAGGCCCGCCCCGCCCTGCCCCCGCTGCTCCTGCCCCCGCCGCCCCCGTAGCCCCCGCTGCGGCTCCCATGCCGCCGGCCGCGCCAGCTCCTGCCCCTGTTGCTCCAGCGGCACCTGCTGCAGCAGCTGCTGCGGTGGTTCCGGTAGGTCGCTGGGCCGCACCAGCAGCTGCTCCTGCGGCTCCAGGCTGATTGAAGCAAGACGGCAAGGCAGCATGTCAGGCAAGGGCCTAGACTTTGTATAGCTTGACGCACACACACACACACACACACACACACACATACATACACACACTGACATGTCAAAGTATTTGCCTATTGGTAGCGCAGCTTCCGAAGGCTGCATGATTAATGCCCTCGCACCTGCATGGCCGCGCTTCCACGGACGCCGCCCGCCACTGGCCCCGTGGCACCTGCCCGCTGCCCGGCAGGGCCCACCGTGGCGCGAGGCGGCACTGCTGCAAGAGGTTAGGGCCCAGGGTCAGGCGTGGTGTGGCCTAGCTGATTGATAGATTCATGTGCGCTCTCGATGCCACGCGAATGCTGCATGTGATCCCGTTGTTGTGCTCCGATGGCAATCCCTATGTGCTCTGTTCGACCAGCCTGGCCGATGTCCAGAAGCCGCTTCACTGACTGCTGCAGTCCCCTGCCCACCTGGGTAGCCTCCCGGCCCCCGCATGTCCACGCGAGGCGCCGTGGGCGGTCCGTAGCCGTCCGTGCTGTCACGGAGGCTGCGGTACAGGTCCTCCTTGGAGCCATCAAGCTTTGTGGCAAGAGAGCACAAAGCCAACAAGTGCATGTCAAGTTGCTGGCGCAGCGTATTTCTGCCGCGCCGCGCAGGCAGCGCAGGGATTGAATTAGCAGCAGTGAGGGAGCGCACCCATTGCAGCATGCTGCGGCTGCCGGGTTTAGGGGCAGGTCCGAATGCGACGGGGTCGGGTTGCCGCTCCCTTACCTCGCTGAGAGTGGCGACGGAGGCGACCTCCACCAGCTCAGCCTCCTCCAGCGGAGGCAGGTCCGTAATCCATTCCTTAACCTGTCGCTCCTTTTTCTTGCCATACCCCTCCGGCGGCCCCGTAAGCTTACGCCCCGCGTAAGCGAGGGACATCGCCTTTGGAGGCATGGTTCCCCGTGCACAAGACCGGTCCTTTGCAGCAAATTGTTCTTATGCTACCGTTGCATGTCTGCAACGTCTGTACACACAGCAGAAAGCCAAGATTAAGCCCAGAGTCAGCTAACGAGCTGACTTTCGCAGCCGGTGCCGTATCTCAATTTTTGAGAGTAGAGACCCATAACTTATGACATAGCGTATGACATTGCAGAATGCAAGGGGGTGACCACGCGACGTTTTTGACAGCAGGATCCAACAAACACAATTGCGCAAAACAAGGGCTTAGGTTTTTCCAACAAGCTGCGTATCACTTTGATTTATTGAGCAACTGTCATAATTTATCACATCGCCCACACGCCGGTTCGCCTGCCGAGTGCCGACGCCCGCCTTGCGCTTAGTCCACCTGCATACACGGACGATATCAGTAACTATTTACACTAAATGATTGTCGCCCCCGCGAGCGGCAATGCGAGACCCCGGGAAACCATAAACCCGGGGCAATCGCGAGCGACCGGTGCCCAGAAGGCGACCGTGCTGCAGGACTTGATTATCAGCGGCATCAGTGTCGGAGGAGCGACGTGTGCAACCAATCCCCTCGGTGAGGCGGGGCGTGTCTAGCTGTAGCGTGGGCCGCTTTAAGGGGCCTGACCGACTCCTGGCCTGGCCGGCACGACGTCCCCCGCCAGTCGCGTCCACGCTCGAGTCTTGCGTGTCCCCACGCTGCACGACCGAACGTCTTGTCTCCCCTTGCAACCATCTATCATGCGCTCATGCAGACGTCATCAAGACACGACTGCAGTTGAACGATCGGAAAGCCACGCCTGGCGCGCCCCGTCCAGGCTTGGTGAGTTGCGCCGGCGTGACCCCGCACGCCTTCCCAGGCTTCGGGAACAACGCCGCCTCCCGACGCATGCCATTCCAAACACCTATGGGAGCTACGGCTGCTTGGCAAGCTCCCATCAAGCACGTCGCGTCCTGCATACTGTGATTGATTGTCTATCCGCTTGCGCACTGTAGATAAAAACCGGCGTAAACATCGTGCGGCATGAAGGCGCCTTCGCGTTGTGGAACGGGCTACCTCCGGCAGTAGCGAGAGGCTTCCTATACGGCGGTGAGCAGCAGGGTGCGAAGCTAGGGTGCAAAGAGACAGCCTCTTTACGCAGGATGCCGAGCTAGTCGTGCGTGATTTTCACCGCCTCCTCAACCGTCTCCTGCTCCCATGGTTTTGTCCCCGCACCTGTGTAGGCATGCGCCTGGGCTTGTACGAGCCCTGCAAGGGCCTGCTCCTGGCCGCCGGCCAGCTGGCGGCGCCCACGCCCTCAGCCTTGCCCACCACCTCCAGCTCGCCCAGCTCCGCCACGTCAGCACCCCAATCAGCGGCAGCAGCCGGCGTGGGCCTCAAGGTGGCGGCGGGTCTTGCCAGCGGCGCCCTCGCCGCCGGCCTCACCAGCCCTACAGAGCTGATCAAGACGCGGCTGCAGGCCAAGGACAACACTAGCCGCGGCACGCTGGAAGTGATTCGTACTGTGGTGAAGAGCGACGGCGTGCAGGGCTTGTGGCGCGGCGCGGTGCCCAGCATGGTGAGGGCTGCCGCGGCGGGATACTGCGGGCGTCTGGCGCGCGGCAGGTGGCATTTGGGCAGGGTAGCCGACAGTGGTGTCGGACCGGCAGTGGTGTCGAGTTGTCAACGACGCTGGATGCGATACCGAAGGGAGGGTGTCCATGTCACTGCTTTGATACCCGACATGCAAAGCAGCTGCAGCAGCTGAGCACCGGACAGCTTTGCCTCATTCTTTCTCGTGGGTGTTGCTGTGCTATGGGCATGCAGGTGCGCGCGGCTCTGCTGACGGCGTCACAGGTCGCCACGTACGACAGCGTCAAGCGGGAGATTATCCGTGCGGGTGGTGGAAGTGACTCGGTGTGGACGCACGTAGCGGCCAGCGGCGTGACGGGCCTGGTCACCACCACCGTGACTAACCCTGTCGACGTCGTAAAGACGCACATGTTTGTATCGGGTACGTGGGGTTGGACATGGCAGACATGCAATTCCAGGCAGAGCTGCGGTACAGTGGGAGCGCTATGTGCGGGCTGGCGTTTGCCCGGCAGTAGGCAGGCCCTGCCCATTTACGCATTTCGCGCCTCACATACCGGCATCGGCGTTACGACTGATACCGTATGCGTGTGGCCGGCTCTGCAGGTGCTGGCGCCCGCAAAGGCATCCTGCAGACAACTATGGCCATCCTGTACAATGACGGCATCCTCGGCTTCATGAAGGTGCGCAGTTGCAAGCATAGGTTGGATGCAGTGACTCCGGGCAGGCTTAGCACCGGTTACAGCCGTTGACGGTCCGTAGGTCTGGGTCCGACTCCTGCTGCAACGAATTATGCGTTGGTTGTTAGCGCGCGGACTTGTAGCTGCTGCTAGGTGCGAGCTGGCGTTGCTCACCGAGTAGTTCACCCACTGCCATCGGCCACACCTTCAGGGCTGGACGGCGAGCTATGCACGACTGGGGCCGCAGACCGTCTTCATTTTCCTCATATCGGAAGGGCTCCGCAAGG
The DNA here is from genome assembly GCF_000002595.2 of Chlamydomonas reinhardtii. NCBI lineage: Eukaryota > Viridiplantae > Chlorophyta > Chlorophyceae > Chlamydomonadales > Chlamydomonadaceae > Chlamydomonas > Chlamydomonas reinhardtii. The sequence continues at coordinate 1,192,697 of NC_057009.1, read as the reverse complement.
CCCTTGGATTGGAAGGCTTGTGAGAAGAGGATGCGTCCTACGTTGTTTGTTTGCATGGTCCTTGAAAGCGCAGTTCAGCAGCAAACGGTAGTGTTGGCAGCTGTGCATAGGGCGAGTCCTGGCCTGCAGCGCAGTGGTGCACCGGCGTCGGTGCCTCTATGTAGGCCAGCGTCGGATGCTTTTTGATGTTGGGGTTTCCCTCTCGTGACTGGTTTCGGCAAGCAGCGCGGCTGCCCGCCGGGGCGGGGGCCTGGCGACTGGCGGCGCGGTGGCTGACGGCTCTGCCGCCGGCTACACTGGTGGTATCCGTGGAAGCGCGGCCATGTAGGTGCCAGGGAATGAGCCATGCAGCCTTCAGAAACTGCGCTACCATTAGGCTAGTACTCTGACACGTCAATGTGTGTTTGCGTGTGTGTGTGTGTGTGTGTGTGTGTGTGTGTGTGTGTGTGTGTGTGTGTGTGTGTGTGTGTGTGTGTGTGTGTGTGTGTGTGTTCGCTCTTGTTTTGGCGACTCCCGAATCCCGACTCCAGTCTCTCCTTGCTTTGTATCTGATGGATGCGCGTGGGCTTCGGTGGATGGCAGGGCAGGTTATGGGCTTATGGCCATGGTGTTCCAGCACTTCCATGGGGAAGACCAGAGAGTGCAAAACAAACGGATGAGCCGGCGGGTGACAGCCTGCTGGTACCAACCGTTTTGGGGGCTCTGGCTCTGTCCATAGCTGTCACCTTGCATGTAACTTCAATTTGCTAAAGTAAGCTGCGGCAGCTTTCCCCGGGGCTTCTTAGGCGCATGCAGGGGTGGTGACAAGAAACGAGGTGCCAGACTCCATGCCCCGGAATCACCCCAAACCCCCGTTGAGGGGACGACCGACCACCCGACGAACGACACCTTGTTGTTTAGGGACTAAAACCCCTCCATTAGATACTTAAGTGGTGCCGATCGACTCCTCTTGCCATCAGCGGTCCTATCCTGCGACTTCGGTTCTATCCATGGAAATCCCCTCGACCCAGCTCACACCGCGCTCAATTCTCTGCCATGTGACCAATATACAGTGTGCACCGGCAGCCTAGTTAGACGTGAACTCATGCGCACCAGCGCTTGAGAGCCCAGCCGTGTCAGTGAGCATGTGTCGAATGTGGGGACATGTGCCGAGATGTCCACGCCAGGACGCGCAACTTGGCGGCTTGGCGCCCCTCCTCCCACGCTTCGTTTGTGCTTATTACGGCATAGCGTGCACATATGGGCCTCGTGGTGCTGAATTTGGCCCCTAGTGTTGCTTGTAGGGGCCTTTCCGAGTGCCGCCAGGATGGGCTCCTGAAACCCCAGGGACAACGACCGACCCCCCAACTTCGGCGGGCCAGAACTTCTTCACCAGACACCGCCTGAAAGTGCGTGCGCAATGCTCTCCTAAAGCTCTATAATGTTGAGCATGGGGGACGGATCTAAGCTTTCTACCCCCACCCCCCTGGCGCATGCACCATTTCACGTGCGCTTTGCCCATCAGATGACAGCAACACACGTACCGACCTGCACTGACCCACATTCGTGCAAACTTGCACGTCAAGCAAGAACTCACCCTGGAGTACGTATGGGAGGTGTAGCGCATCTGCTTCGCGCAAGACCGGCACTAAGATCATGCTATTCTTAGCTACTCTACGAAAGCATTGAGCTTGCTCGGGTTGTGTTCCTTCCTGTGTGCTGGCAGGTGCTGGCAAGGTGCTGTACCCTTCCCCTTTGCCACCCCTGAGCCTTTTGCTGCCGTGTTGTGCAGAACCCAATCAATGGATAATGCAGATCAAGTTATGCATGCACTCCACACCCGCTGTGAAGACTACCTAATCTCCTTCGCAGCTGATGTCCCGCCCACTCTGTGCGCGTGCTGCACACCTAATATGTGCCCTGACCCTAGTCCCCTGCCGACACCACCCCTGGCCAACACTCTGGACGGCACAGCACGTGAAGGCCCCATCAACCAAGCTACCGTAACCGAGCATAAGAAGTCGCGCGCTAGTCTTTACATAATGTGTGAGCGCCATGGCCATCATGGACGCTCGTCCGCAGTGAGTCTGCTTGGCGCTTCTCAAGCGCGCCCACTCGGGGACCACACTTCTACCTATGTTTGGCCGCATCGTGAAGCCGCATGCGGCCCCGTGACCGAGAATGCTGACACCAGTGCTGAAACAAAACTCAATACAAACACAAGCCGGCACCGTGCATCACCGTACTGTCCGGTCAAACACGGCCGGCACCCCATCGGAAAACACACGCCACGCTCCTCGAAACCCTCCTCTGGGTCTCACGCCGTCATCAGCGTACCTAATAACCGTGCCGTGACTCCACAATTATGGAATAGCGTGCCCCAACAGGCGGGCGGCTCAGAGTTGCGCAAGATGCAAACAGTCCAGCGCCTGCTCGCCGAGGACCCCCCATGAGCCGCTGGAAACCGGGGCTCCGACACCCAAGGCTGCGCTGCGCTACGCTCATGCCCGATTCTTGTCGTCGTCCTGCATTTCTGACGTCCACAGGGTGAGGTTGTCCCGCAGCAGCTGCATAATGAGCGCGCTGTCCTTGTAGGAATCCTCGCCGAGCGAGTCCAGGTCAGAGATAGCCTCATCGAAGGCCTTCTTCGCCAGCGAGCAGGCCAGCGCGGGCTGGTTCATCACCTCGTAGTAGAAGACCGAGAAGTTGAGCGCCAGACCCAGCCTGCATTCGCGACATTCGGCACCGAAACAAGGTCAGAAACTTGCATGCATGCCGCTCCAGGCGCGCGCTCCGGCCCCAAACCTTGTGTACCTGATGGGGTTGGTCGTGGGCAGCTCGTCGGCCTTCTCCTGGGCGACCTTGTAGGCGGCCAGCGTCAACTCCGCGGCCGCCGCTTTGGCCTCGTCCGTCTTGTACTCAGACAGGTAGCGGTGGTAATCGGCCTTCATCTTCAGGTAGAAGACAGCGGCCTCGGTGGTAGAGGCGCTGGGCACCAGGTACTTGTCGAGCAGGTCCAGGATCTCATGGCAGATTTTGTCGAGCTCGCCCTCCACCACCGCGCGGTACCTCTTGATCATGCCCACGCGCTTCTCGTTGCCCTTAGCTTGCTCCGACTGCTCAATGCTCTGCAGAATGCGCCAGCTAGCGCGGCGGGAGCCCACAAGGTTCTTGTAGGAGACCGAGAGCAGGTTGCGCTCCTCCACCGACAGCTCCTGCTCATTAGCCAGCACAGCAACCTTCTTCATCTCCTCAACCATGTCCTGGTAACGCTCAGACTGCTCAGCAATCTTGGCGCTGTAAAGCGCGAGCTCGCGCGAGTTAGCCTCCGCCATTGTTCCTATGTTTGCGTATGTGCGCCTAGAGCACGACTATCGGAATTAAGCAGTGCTTGTGGACAGCGAGGGGCCTAGTGCACTGGCCGGGCGCGAGCATTTGAACCCCATGCACACTGCCCCCCTGGCGCCTGCGAGCCAGGTTAAACTTCGCTAGCAGTAGACAGAGACATCAAGCCATTGGAGAGCATACGTAGGCTCAGAGCTCGACTCTTTTTTTGCGCGGCATGTCCCACATGTGCAAGCGTGCAAGCGCCGTCTGTCCTCACAGAAAGTTGGATATGTGTACACAAGCAAAACTGTCGCGCTTTCAAGGAGACTCACAGCAAATCACGACCAGCAAACACGACCGGTTTCGAGGAATAAAGCTTTTCAAACCCTCCCGCGTTTTCTGGGTTTCAAGAGCGCACATGGTGAACTAAAGCTGTGTAAATGCCGGGAGAAAGTCCCAGGGGTCTGGAAGATGAGAGGGCACGGGCGGGAGTGACGGCACTAACGCGCTTCTCTTTCTCGCCGTCCCTCGGTCTGCAGAATTGCAGGAAGTTGTGCGGAAGCCGCGGAGGATGTGCGTGTTAACTTGGCCATCGGCTGAAGGCCAGTTGCTATGGCACTCAGAGACAGACTCACAACGCCCCTTGAAGGCCTGCTGAAAGGGCTGACTGTTGGCTTCCCCTGCTCCCACGAACTCCCGGCGCCACCCTGCACCTCCCTGTCATCACGTCGTGATGCGCCGTAGCCGCGCGCCCACTCCTCCGTGCGCTCTGCCGCGGCTTTACTACAAACAAACAGCGCGTATATGTCAAAAGCATCGTGGACGAGGTATTTGACGATCAGACAGGCATGCACCGTCTTGCGGTAGTCAGCTGAGACTGCAACCGTGTAGTCCGGCATGGGTCTGAATGCGGCACATAAACGTGTAGAGTGAAGGGGCGGAGCAACGAGAGGAGAGTGTGGCGCCGCCCAAAAAGCCGCGCCAGTGCGCAGGTTGAAGCGGCAAGAAACGGTGCATGTCACCGCGTGGGGTGCATACGGGGGGTTTGGGTGGGCGGAGCCGCCCCAAATGCTAATAACTAGGCATTCTTAGTGAAGTGCTTGCTAGTGAATGCGAATGCAAGACGCCGTCGTGAGCTCCAGGCTAGCAATAAACATCACGAAAGCAGTTAGTGTCAGCGGCAATGGGGTTACTTGTTACCTTCGAGACGAGACACCGGCGCGCGCTCCACGCTGCTCCGCATTCGGCGCGCCAAACGGAGTCCGAGTGTTGTGGAGACTGCTGCCGCTTGCAGGGGCGGACGTGTTCCAGCTCGCAACTAGGCTGCCATTCGCCGCGACAACGCGAATCCCACAAAATGCACCCACCTGGAACGGAGCCAGGCATCCGCGGGCGCCCATGGAGCATATGCGTGGGCAAGCGAACGGGAGGAGAAAGAAGCGGCGTGGCGGATGTCAGTAACCGATGCAAATGCAGCAGGGTGGCTGCCTAGCTGGGGCTGATTAGAGGGCTGAACGGCGGCTGCACCGGGCGAGCTGTGCTGGTAGTATGTACTGGCGCCAGCCAAGCGTGGTAAGTATCAGGGGTGCCGCACCCCTGGTAAGTATGGGCGCCGCTGCATGGATCCCCCATGTGCCGCGGCGAGGCTGGCGACGATGCAGTGGCGCACAGCATTGTTTGGTCCCTGCATGCCGTGGGCGAGGACGTGGTTAGGGCTCTTCTCGCCAGCGGCGGCGGCCTACCCCTGGAAGATGCAAGCCCTGGCAGGTTGAGACAATTGCTTTGCCCCGGAGGGGGGCCCTTGGGTTCCGGTGGCTTGTGCGGTGGTCCCTGGCGTACTTCTTGCTCGCGTTGCAGGTTGCGTGCCGGTGTAGTGCTGCCTTTCACCTTCAGGGGGAAAAGCAACTACGTAGTAGGAGAAAGGGAGGCGGAGGAAAGGCAGACGGCAAGGAGACAGGCAACGCACCACGAAAGCACGTACGGAACTAGCAAGACGCACCACCACCGCAACAAAAGCGCAAACCCATAGTCAGCCCAAGGCACACGGGAGGCGCACACACAACAGCGCGCCGGCACACCCGCACCAATACACCGCAAACCGGCCGCCGGGCCCCTGCAGGCCAGGGACCACAGGCAGCTGCTACACGACCGCTACGCATGCCCGCCGATCCAAACGGCCACGCGCACTGACCCAGCAACAAAGCAGACTAGCGACCACACAGGAACCACCGCAGGCGCACGACCAAGCGCAGGCACACACGCACCAAACCGCAGAAACTGGGTCACGGGCCCCACGCAAGCCGCACACGGGCAGCAGCTAACCGACCGCCACACCCGCACACCGCACCAAGCGGCTGCGCGCACGGACTCCACAACTAAGCAGACCAGCTACTACACCACACGGGAAGCACCGCCCGGCGCACAACCAGACGCAGGCACACACGCACCAACACGCCGCCAAGCCGGGTTAGCACACTATAAGGGCCGCTCCCAGAGCGCCCGCAACAACTCCGCGTCCGCGCGCGCCGCGACGTTTAGCAGCTGCGGCACCAGGCCCCGTGGGCACACGGGAGGGCCACCGTCCGCCACCCAGTCCCGCTTCCAGGCGCAGCAAACATTTCTCTGAGCAGACGTCGCCACGGAGGGATCTCAGGATCAGAGCGCGCCCAGTGCCACAACAGGACACCGCGTACTAATCACTCGCATCCCACAGCGCCTGCTGCAGAACCGCCTCGAAGGTAACGCCGGGGCTGGGGGCCTCATTGCAGTCAGCCAGCAAGGCCGTGACGTCCGCCGCGGACTCAGGACATGATTGCCGTCACCACCCACATCAGGGTCCGGGCCCACCCCAGCTGCCCAAGCGCCACAGCCGGGCTCGCCGCCACCACCGCCAAGCGGGCCTCCTGCAGCCAGCGAGCTGCTCGCACGCCCAGAAGCGCCGCCGGCCGCTCCAGCCACCGAAGGCAACGGCCGCCGCCCAGCCGGCGGCAGCAGGAAACCAGCCCGCAGGCCAGGGCCCGCGGCCCCGACGGTGCGGGTGTCCGCGCGCTTGGCGGCAGGGGCCTCATCGAAGCCGTCGGCTTCCGGAGAGCCACGCCGCCCCAAAGCCGACCGCGGATCACCAGCATGGCGGCAGGCCCATCGGCATCGCCAGGAGGCGTTGGAAGTGGTGGCACCCCTGGGAGCAGCGGTGGCACCGCAAGCGGCGGCGGCAGTGGAAGCGGCGGCGCCGGGGGAAGCAGCGGCGCCGGCGGAAGCGGCAGCGCCGGTGGAGGTGGCGCCAACCGAGCATGAAGGCATCCCCTGGGCCTTCCCACCACGTCCCACCTAAGCGGCGGCGCTCACGACCAAACCACACCGTTCTAGCACCCCTGAACAGCAGGGACCGACCATAAGCTCGCGGAATGCGTGCGTTGCAGCAGTATCGCCAGCACGCAACGAGAAAGCCGCAATTACAAACGCTGGGTGCTGCAGCAGTGGTGACAAGAAGATGCTCCCTGAGCACCATGGACGGCTAATCACCTATGAACCAGTTCACCAGTACCCCGCGCAGCGGCACACAGTAACGCACGCAACAGAGACCGGCACTCGCGGACGCAGGCGCACAAAAAAGGTGATGCTGTCCATTTGCACAGTCTAAACGGACCATCACTGCATGCTTTGGACCTGGGTTGTTTACCTCCGGTGCTGCACGGTGTTATCTGCCACTGCCTGTACCTGCGACCAAGCAGCCATCGCCGTACATCCAGCTGTCACAACCGCCAGTGTTTGCCTGCGCAGGTCTGGGGCCAGTTAACATTAGACGCTTCTTGTCGTGTCAGCATCACGCTCCACACACAGGACGCTTAGTGGCTACCGCCCCGCCCTCCCCTTATCCAGCAGGGTGCTCATGGCTTCAGCGCTCTCGCGGCCGCGTCAGGCCAACACGGTTTTAAAGCGGCGCAGTGACAAGGTGAAGACCTTCCGTCAAGGGACGTCGTATACCGTCCAATATCATGGCTCCTGATGACCTGGTGGGCGGGGCCACCAGTCAGGGCACCGGCGAGGCGCTGAGAAGGGGGACTGGCGTTCTGCTGCTCGTGCCTCCGGCAGGCTTGTGGCTGATGTCCGGACGCACGTGTAGCCGCTGCTATGCATAGGGCTATGAGCAGCAAGTAAATACCAGCAGCATATTTGGGCTAGTTGTTCTGGGCTCAAGGCAAAGAGACCACGCTGCCTGTAACCTGAAAATCGAAAGAGCAGAATCGCTGGCAGAGCCTTTTGCCAAACGACCTGTCAACCGCGCATTCAATGCAGTAGACGGTAATGCCATAGATTAGAAGCAAAAGCGCACGGCAGGTTTAGGCATGAAGGATAAGTCGCAGGACTTCCATCGGGGGCATGGGCGGGGGGAGGGCCGCGTTTTGTGCTTGACTGGAGCGCCTCCCTGCCAGAGCTTACAACACATACTTTGTTGGCCTACTGCAGCCAAGCTTTCCTAGCCTAGTTGCTGTGTTTGTAGCACAACTCGCAGCAAGATGGACCACTACCGCTCTCTGCTTCAGGAGACCGCGGCGTCCAACCAGGACACCGCGCCGTTCTTCGGCTTTATCGGCGCTGCCGCTGCCCTGGTCTTCTCTTGTGAGTATGGTGGTGGACGGCGGGAGGAAGAGACGCCACACAGCCGTGTTCGCGTTGGAGGGAGGCAGATTCGCGCTTTCTGGCCCCCAGTCACCTTGCAGCTTCACCAGCATGCAAGTTCGACGATAAATCCAGCAGCCTGCCTATCCCGCGGAGGCTGAGTCTGCCCCTCCCCGCAAACTTCATCATTGTGCAGGCATGGGCGCCGCGTATGGCACTGCCAAGTCGGGCGTGGGCATTGCCTCCATGGGTGTCATGCGCCCTGAGCTGGTCATGAAGAGCATTGTGCCCGTGGTCATGGCTGGTGTGCTCGGTATCTACGGCCTGATTATTGCTGTGATCATCTCCACCGGCGGTGAGTCGCGCTTGAGTTGACCTTCTAGTTGCCACGCACCTGAACGCGCTCAATTATTGCGACTGCAGTTAACCCCGCCACCTACAAGCTCTACGATGGCTTTGCTCACCTGGCCTCGGGCCTGGCTTGCGGTCTCGCCGGTCTGGCTGCGGGTATGGCGATTGGCATCGTTGGCGACGCCGGTGTGCGGTAAGTCTACGCAGCCTTCTCAGGCATTTTAGGTTCAGAGTATTAACCAGTCCTTTTCCTGGCTTGCAGCGCTAACGCCCAGCAACCCAAGCTGTTCGTCGGTATGATTCTGATTCTGATTTTCGCTGAGGCGCTCGCTCTTTACGGCCTGATTGGTGAGTGGGATACCACTATCGTGGAGGGTGGGGTGTTGCGGTGGTACAGTTTGGGGGCGTGGTTTCGTCCCGCTGCGAGGACGGAAGGGGGACGGGTCGGGAAGACCACGGTAGCTGCGTGTCAGCACCGGCGTTGGCAACCTACTCCCACACTTCGCGCATACCACTCCTAGCTTGTGGTCAGCGGTGGCTGCAATGGCCACGCCGCGCAGTATGTGCGCTGCGGCTGCATGCAGGCTTTGTAGTTCTCGTCTGCTGTCCCTGGCGCACGCGAGATTCCTTATTGACTTGACCGACCCTCGTCCTGTTCCTGCCTTGCAGTGGGTATCATTCTGTCGTCCAAGGCTGGCGCTTCTGCCGCTGCCCCTCCCGCCGCCCTCTAAGCAGCGGACAGCATTATGCAAGGCTAAATCGTGCTTCACATGTCGGGGGCGGGGTCTCGGAACTTTCGTGTGCTAGGTTCGTCCGCGGGGCGTCACTTGGGAGGCTGGGCCAGGGGGCTAAGGGTTTAGGCTGTCGGTCGCAAATTGCGGCGGCTAGCGGTAGGTCAGACCAGGGGGGCATCGCGAGGTCTGTGGTGCGGTGTGCGTGCGACGGGGTGTACAATAGGGACTAACTGAGAGCGAAGCGTGCGGGCCACATCACAAGTTATGACTCACATCCGACCAGTGGTGCGTCCCTGGTTCTTCCAACGCCTGAAAGGCACTGACAGCGTGGTACCCGAGTTTTGTAACGCTTTCTTGTGCTGCCAAGGGGAAGGTTGCAGGAGTGGATACGGTACACGGAGTGCAGCAGTCTCCGCACCACTACGATGGCAGATTGTTGTGCACCGGCAAAGCAATGTTTCTCCGTGTAGCGGAAGTTGCTGCTTCCACACCAGCCAAGGATCGGAGCGCATGGACGTGAAAGCATCATGCCACCCAATCCAGCCCCTTCTCGCGGCTGTTTCCGCATCCTGACGCCAGGGTAGCCTAACCCCCCGCTCTGCAGACATCTACTGCAACCAGGATCCCTCTCTCGTAACCCATCCAGTCGCTGAACTTATGTATCAAATAGCAGAACATCCGTGGTTTCAGACACGCAGTTAGCCCCGCTGCCTTGATTACTGAAGATGCCTGGCGCCTTGACTGCTGAATCTGGGTATACGCTGCAAACAACAGGACTACGCCAACCTGCCCCTTACCCTGTCCCATTGCATCCAGCCCCGCTGCCCTATGCTTTCGGCACTCCAATAGGCTGGAAATACCGGCTGCCAGCTCGCGTAGTCGCAGGGTAAGCTGGCAAGGGGGTAACGGCCCGCTGGGGTTCATGATCCGATCTCGAATTTTGGTGACGCTGCACAGGGGAGCTCTGTGCATTTGCAGCACAATGCAGAATGCCTAACACTGCTTCCCATGGCAGTTTGGCAGCCGCGTTGGCTTGGGTTGGCTCATCCATAATGGCAACACCAAGCCACGGACCACAGTTCCACGACCCGCCCTTGAACGCCCCACTTGCACACTGTTGTAGTTTCTTGGTACGACCCCAAAAGCAGAAGTACGGTACAGCGCGTTCCAATATGACATGCGCCCGCGCAACATCAGGCGCTGAGACACGTGGCTAGTTGTGGCCATGACAACCGGCCTTGCTCTACACGACCAGGCCGAGAGCCTGGCATCCTGCACCATTGGACAGGACACGTGCTTTTCCCTCGCCGCGCTGTCATACTCCACGTGGCCTTGCTCCCCCCTCCGCTACACACATGCACGCCGCAACTGCTGGGCACAGGGCCGCTGCCGCCGCGAGGCCCTGTGCCGCTGCTGCTGCTGCTGCTGCTGGCCTCCACGGCTCCACCACCACCATCGCCGCCGCCGCTACCGCGGCGCAGGGCCGCAGGCCGCGCTCTACTGGCTCTACCAAGCAGCATCTCCATCAGCGCGTTCCGCATGTTCGTCGCAGAGTTGGCGTCGCGGCCTTGCGGTGCAACGTTCAACCGGACGGCACATGAGCCTGTCTGATACCTGACCCGGCCCCCCGAACAAAAAGGCGCTGACCGCCGTCACCACCGTCACCATTGGACAAGACCGTTGGACTTTTCTCGCTTCTCGCTTTCTCGCTCCTCAAGGAAGAAGTGGGCTAAGCCCACGCCACGTCTCCAGTTTGAGGCCGCAAGCGTCTACCTCATCTCCCGGACATAGCCGGGGTTGGTTCGCACAGGCACGGCCCGCCATATGTCCAGCCACGTCCCGCTGTCAAGGACAAGCACAGCCAGCACAGGACAACCAAACAGTCCCCTAGCCACCATTGGTAGACAGCACACAGTATACGCATGTTCACTCTCGCACAAGCACATGCACATGTACGAACAACCGAACATCATACGACACTGCACCGAGCCCGCTCCTACTAATACGCATTACGCACTCTCCCCGCATTCGTCATGGCATCCTCTTGTTGTACGCATTTACTTCAAGCGATGCCCGCCCATCTCCTGCGCCGACCCACTGCCTGTGCAGCAACCTATAACACGCGGTGGACGTATTTGCTTTATCGCCTAACCCTAAGCAAGTGCGGTCGCAAACGGCACACGCACAAACCGCAGCCGCATCGCATCATGTACATGGCCCCTGCGTTTCCCGTCCTTCTGCTCTTTAACACAGTACGAAGCGGATGAATACCCGTGCCGGGAAAGTTCAGCGCCATACAGGGAACAACTCCAACTCAACTTCCCTTTCTTGGGACGTGGCCATCTAAAACAGGCCAACCATATGCCGCTTGTCTTGCACAGGCTAATCGGTAGGTGTGTATGGCAAAGCCGGTAGATGAGGGGTTGAAGAACTCGATTATGAGCGGAGTACTGCTGCAGGGTTGAGGCCGCGCATGAGAAAGAATAGTGGCCAGCCTGACACGGATTCCCACCACACCAAAGCCCCTCATTTGGTTCACACCTGCCAACGCTTTGGAAGCTGTCCCGCCATATAAAGTATACGGTACATGCAAACCCCGCTTTTGTCCCGACTCCAAGCGCTGCTGCTCTTTCGACATGACCGAACACTCGCGTTCATTAAACATACTTACCGTAAGCACGGCTAACGCAGCAACAGCACCTCATGCTGCGCTAGCGAGGTGCAACGGCTCAGGCGAGACGACGGCGGGCCGTTGCCCATCACGTGCCGCAGCGGCGACGCCAGGCCGACCGTGAGCGCCGGGCCCGGCACCGGCGGCGACATCACCGCCGCCAGGGTGGCCATGGTCGCAGGCGCCGGCATACGAGGCGGGTCCTCGCCGCCCAACACCATGAGGCCCGACTCGATTGCGTCCTGGTCGTCCGCCCCGGAGCCACCGGCCTCGCCGGGGGCGGTGCCGCCGCCGCCGGCCGCTCCCGCAAACATGTCGCCCGAGGTTGTGATGTCTTCGGCCGGCTTGTGTGCATTGGCGGTGCCACCGGTGTTGTTTTCCCAGGTGGCGGCCTGCGCCAGCTTGGCCAGCGACTCGGCGCTGTCGTCCTCGGTGGGCGCGTGGGAGCGCACGGAGCCGGTGTGCTGCAGCACCCGGCGCCCAGCGCCAGAGGCACCGCCCGCCGGCCGGCTCGACGTGGCGCCGCCGCCGTCCGTGGAGCGTGCCTCGCTGCCGCTGACGGCGCCGTGCTGGTGATGGTGGTGGTTGTGGTGCGGCATGCCGGCGATGTTGGCGGTGCTGGCCGGACGGGACATGGACAGACAGCTGCGGCGCAGCGTGCGCGCCGCACCGCCAGGCGCCAGACCGCCGCCGGCGGTGGCGACAGCCAGAGGCGACTTGGCACCGGAGGCGTAGCCGGTCAGCATGGGAATGGCGGCGCGGCCGTCACTCGACTGGGTGCCTCGGGCGCCGTACCAACCGACGCCGCCGCCCATGCCGTTGCCGGACACGCGCGACGCGATGCCCATGCCCACACCGCTGCCGGTGCCACCTGAGGGCACGAAGCGGAAGCCGGCCAGCGGCTGCGTGCCGGTGGTGTTGCCGGCAATGCTGCTGCCGCGGCTGCACCAGAGGGTCAGAAAGGGCAGAGGATGCACAGGAGTTGAGGCAGGCTGGTCAGGGCGGTGAGAATACCGGTAGCAGCCGTGACCATGTCATACCACCACTGAGGCAAGGTGCTATGCTGTGGAAGTTGTGTGGTATGCAAGCATGGTCCCGAGAACGAAACAAACTTGAGCGCAGCCTGTTGGACCGCCACGCCGGCAACTGACCTCATGCTGACGGGCGCGAGCTCGGCGGCGAGCTCGGGTGCGGGCGGCAGGTCGGGGCGGGGGAAGGCCGAGCCTTGGGGCTCCATATGGCCTGCGGGAGCAGAGGGGCAGGGTGGGGCAAAGCCAGGCTCAGAGGGCGGAGCAATGGAGATTGTAAATAAAGATGACCTGCAGCAATGTTTTCAAAGCAGTCCAAGGACGTTCCACCCAGCAATACGCTGCCCACCTGCCATCTCGCGGGTGCGGATGCCTGCAAGCGGCGGGCCGCCCAGCAGAGGCTGGAACGACACACGGCCCACGGAGCCGCCGCCGCCGCCACCACCGCCCGCGCCGCCCACGGCCACTGCCATGGTGTGCAGGGGCGGTGACAGCAGCTGCGGCTTGGGCGAGGGCTGTGAGTGCGCCGACGTCAGCATAGGGATGGCTAGCCCTCCGGGCGGCTGCCGCCAGCCAGCGCCGGGGAACGGCGGCCCAACGCTGCCGGCGGCACCGGTCGCGTCAGCGGGCGAATTGCAGCTGGCGTTGTCGCAGCCCAAGACCGAGCTGGCGGCGGTGGTCAGGGAGTTGGCGGGCGGGAGGGAGCTGCCGGGCGGGAGGCTGCCGCCTGGCATGATGGACATGGGCAGCAGCGAGCTACCCACAGAGCCGACGGCGGAGGGCAGCGGCATGGGGATGGCCAGGCCGCCCGGGGCGGCGCGAGCGCCGGCACCAGTGAAGGCGGTGGGCGTTGCGATGCTGCCGGGCGCGTCGGGTGCGCCGATTGGAGCGATCGGTACCCTGTGGGCAGGGCAAGCAGCATGGATCAGGACAGCCGCATGAAGTACTGGCGCTTCGGTACCTCATCACCAACATCACGGCGCAACCAGCACATCCAGCAGCCGCTGCGCCGCTGCGTCGACCAGACGGAGTACGCACCTTGGGACCAGCGTCTCCCAGCCCAGGACCTCGTTGCCAGCCAAGTTGCGCCGCCGGCCGCGGCGAGTAGGCGTGTTGCCGCCGAAGCCGCCAGCTCCGCCGCCGCCGCCCGTGCGTAGCGACACCACCACCGGCAGCGACGGGCCGCCGCCAGCACCGCCGCCTATGGCGCCCTCGGCCGCGCCGTGCTCTGTTGGATCCAGGCTCATAACGGAGGAGACGGAGCTGCGACGTGACTTGGCCAGAGACACGTTGACGCGCAGGGCGCGGTGCGGGTGCGGCTGGTGACCGCCCAGGCCGCCGCCGGTTCCGGCCCCGCCACCGCCGTATGATGGCAGTCGGCCACTGCGGATGCTGCCGGCTGTGGGTTGCAAGCAGGAAGGTTGGCAGCAGGTGCACGTGCGCGCGAAAGTTTTCAAACGGTCCAGTAACAAAGATGACATTGACATGCACATGAAAGGGCACCATAGTACGGAAGCGCTCACCTCGCGAGAAGCCGCGAACGCCGCCGGCGCTAAGCCGGTCGCCGTTCTCGCCAAGGTAAACACCGCCGCCGCCGGCGCCGCCGCCGCCCGGCATCGAGGACCCGTTGCCGCCGCCGATGGTGCCGACGCCGCCAGCGCGGCTGCGGCCCGCGTAGCGGAACACATCCACGCCGCCGTCAAAGGTGGGCGGCGCGCCGTGCTCCGACACGGCGTTCATGACGTTGGAGTAGGTGTGGGAGAAGGTGTTGCTGAGCGTGTGGCTCAGCGGCGCCTCACTGGCGCCATCCCAGGAGTCCTCCAGCCGCCCCCAACGCAGGGGGCAGGGAGTGGCCTGGCGAGCCAGCAGAGCCGGCGCCGTTGTGCGGGGGCTGAGCACGGACGCCTCGGGCCCAGGCGCGGGCGCGCCGGGGTCCAGAGGGCGCACGCCGAAGCGCACGGCCGTCTGCCGAGCGATCGCGGCGGAGCGCGCCGCGGCGCTGACGGCGGCGCGGGCGCTGCCGGGCGCGGCGGCGGCGGAGTTCCGGTCCAGCAGCGCGGCGGCGTCCAGTTCCGCGTCCAACGGCGCAGCGCCGCTGTGCGTGTGCATGCGCCGGCCGGCAGCCGAGGCGGCAGCGGCGGCGGTGGCAATGGTGCGAAACGAGGTTCCGCCGTTCGCGTAGGAGGGCGTGGCGGCGCGGGCGGGCGAGGCGGCGCCGTGGCCGGTCGTGCTGCCCACGCCGGTGCCCGCTGCGGGGCTGGGCGCCGCGGGCAGGTCCAACAGCTCCCGAGGCCCCACCATCTGCCCGCCCATAAAGCGTCGCAGGGCGTACGGCGTGCGCTGCCGCGTCAGCAGCGCGCGGTTGCTGGTACGCGGGCTGCGCAGCCCGCGTGGCAGCCGAACCGTGCGCACGCTGGCCAACTCCACCCCGGCGGCGCTGAATGCGCGAGCCCCGGTGGCGCTGCTACGGCCCCCCGCCGGCACCAGGCCCCCCACCGAGGACGCCACGCTGGTGCGGTCGCCCGCATCGTCGTACTCCTCCTGGTCGGGGTCGCCATGACTGCCGCCCGCGAGCACCTGTGGGCTGCTTGACATGCTGTAGCTGGCGCAGGGCAGGGGCGCCGCGGCGCGCGCCAGCTGGCGGCTGGCGCTCTCTAGGAAGCCGCTGCCGCTCTGCCGCCCCGCGGTCACGTTGGAAGGGATGGGGCTGAGCCCGCCGCCGGGGCGGCCGGGCATGGCCGATCCGTGGTGAGGCGGGAGCGGCGGCAGCCGTCCGCTGGAGGGGACTACAGGCGCCCCAAAGGCGCCTAAAGAGGGCATGGGCGGCGGCGCTGTCCGCACGCTCGCGATGGGCGAGTCCGAGAGGTTGGAGGAGGGCAGCGCCAGGGAAGGAGTGGCCCGCTCGGGCGTGTCCAACTCCGTGGAGTGGTGGCAGGCTAGCGTGGAGGCCAGGCTCGCAGGCATCGTGTGCGGTTGCTGCACCTTCTGGGCAGAGGTGGACCCGCGCGCTGATGGGGAGGACGCGGCGGCAAAGGCGCTAGCAGCAGCGCTGGCAGCTGTGGCTGTTGCCCTGGGCGGCGTCGATTGCAGCGCTGCCGCTGGCTTCGGCGCGACGCCGCTTAGTGGGGACGCGTCCGCCGCACAGGTTTCCGTGGCCGCTACCGGCTGCGAGGCCGCAGAGGAGGCGATGTAACCCTCTAGGCATCTCGCCGATGTTTGGGTCTCCTTCTCGGCCCTCGCCTGGGCAAACCGCGCTCGCCCCGCGGCATGCTTGGCAGTGTCCTGCATGCCCGATGCCCATCGCACCCAAGTCAAGCACAAGTTATGGCAGGGAAAATAACAAAAGGAGGCTGCGCAACAGACTGCTAGACTGCGCCATGCCCTTGCCCCCGCCTTTTGTCGCCGTGTCAGCTCCTCTACACGCACCTCATCGCCCGGCA
Source organism: Chlamydomonas reinhardtii (assembly GCF_000002595.2). Taxonomy (NCBI): domain Eukaryota; kingdom Viridiplantae; phylum Chlorophyta; class Chlorophyceae; order Chlamydomonadales; family Chlamydomonadaceae; genus Chlamydomonas; species Chlamydomonas reinhardtii. The sequence continues at coordinate 1,176,547 of NC_057009.1, read as the reverse complement.
GCTGCGATCCCACAAAGCAACAGATGAAATTTACTGGCATCGGGAGACGCCTGTCACTACCTCGGTCGACCCGCGCTTGCCGGGTGCGGCCCTGTCGACGCGACCCTTTCCCTAAAGGACCTTGGGAAGCCCAAGCAGCAGGCCCCAGGCTAGCTAATAATTCAGTCGAAAAAACATTGCAGCAGCGGGGTGCGAGGAAACTGTTTCAAAGCCTTGTGACAAAAGAAGTCGAGGTCCGACTGTCTTATTTCTTTATTGAATGAAAGCGGTAGGAAGTGTCGTTTCAGTGTGTGGCGTGCAGTGTGTGAACGATGTTTCCTCGTGGTGGTCGTAAGCGGGCCCGAAGGGCTGCAGAAGGTCAGAGCCGAGGTGGGCAGGCCGACGGTCAGAGCTACTGCACAGGGATCGCATTCATTAGTTACGTAGGTTGTTATTACACCGAGCCAAACATCACAGCGACGCGGCTTCCCAGTGCAGTGCAAGAGCGCGAACCCTGTTCTGTCTCTGTCGGAAAATCCCGAAAGAAACAAAACGAAGCCCCTCTTAAAGAGCGCTCAAATTAACCGCTAATTTTTTAAAGGTAGCGCTTCTCGTAACAAAGGGTTACAAAAGCGAGGACACGTTCCTGACACCGTTACCCTCACTCACTCGGCGTGTGCGCTCCAATTTGCATTCGTGGTTCGCAATCTGTAATCTCAACACATCGCCTGCCTAATTACTCGAACCCGAACGAGCAGGCTACTGTTCGGCACCCTGCGTCACCGCCTGTTACATCGCTCACACACTCCTCCGTCAACCATCCTCCGTCGCCACTCCGCATCTGCTGTCTTTGCCGTTACGCGTTCCCGCCAACCACACGACGGTCCACATATCGTATCATGCGTGCGGCTTCTGGTCGAGTTGTTATGCCAGCTGCTAAACCAAGCGCCCTGTTCCGACTGGTTGTTGTCATCCAGCCGTGGTGTAAAAGTGGAGGGCCTTTAACCCCATAGCGATGCGCAGGGAGGCTCGCTACCTTGGACAGCGCCCTTGGGTGCTCCACCACCCTGGCAAGCTACGTCACGTGTGCCTGTGGTAGCGGCAAGGAAAGGAAACGGTCGTACAGGTGCGACAGGTCTCGGCATGGATGGGGCATACCGGTAGCTTGGAGCGTCTGCGCGGCTGCTAACCTGTTACTCATGCGGCGCTCCCAGAAGCCCCGCGCGGCCCGCCCGATTTGTACCCAACCGCACCTGTCGTCCATTGCAGCCACAGCAACACCGTTGCAGAATGCGCCTCTTGCAGGCACGCTGGTAAGCAAGCTGGATTCTAGCTTGCCGGTGACGCCAGGCCGCCCCAGCACACCGCTCCGTCATCGCAGTGTTGCGCCGCGGCCCCGTTATCGGCCGCGCCGCGCAGAGATGCAACATCCCGTCCATGGCATGAGCCTCCGCCGCATGATGCAACAGCAGCTAGCAAATCAAGGCGTGCCCGTGGGCAGCATTTGCTAGCTATTGTTGCCGCCTTAGTCACCGTAATCGCTGTCGTCGTTAGCAGCAGTGCCCCACCAGATCACCTGACAATGGCAGGCCAGGCGCCCGCCAGTGGGCACACTGAGGAGAATGTTCCTGCTCATACTCTGCTTGCTGCAATAATCGCCCGTGTCGCCGCCCTGCCACTTTTCCAACTGCTGTCGCGCCGCCACCGGCACTGACCTTGGAGTTAGTGCTATCGTTTCAGTCGTGCAGTGCTGGTGCTGGTGCTATTTCTGTTGTTGTTGGTGCTGGAGCAGGGCCTGGTACATCTGGGTCAGGTGCCTCAGCCGCAGACGCGGCAGCAGCGCCTGTCAGCGGCGCATGAGCGGTGCGGGCGTATTGTAGTTATGACGGGCTGGTCAGCGACCGGGTACTGACACGCGGCCCATCTCTTGAGGTGCTCCCGACGGCCACGGCAGTGCCACTGCGCGCAAGCTACCGTCTATAAGGCCAGTGCCAGTGCCCCGGTACGGCAGTGAACAGCCCACCAGCCGCCTCATTCACCTCAAAGGGCACCGCCAGGCAGCCACCGGCGCCGCCTGCCCCGCCGCCACCGGCCCGGTCTCGAAGCGCGAAGGCCAGGAAGAAGTGAACATCACTGCTGCTGATGGCCTACGCCGAGGCGAGGGCGGTGGCGGGGTGCAATGGAGCGACACGCGATGCGACGTGAGCGCAGCGTGAAAACGATGGTGCCATTTCGCATCCCTCCCCCTGGCCGCCTTCCGAGGACATGCTAGGATGCGAGCCCCACGCCTTCCGGGCGTGACCAAGGATTACGATCAGTAGACTCGTCAACAACTCCTACAGGTGCTTACCTCACTCAGCGTTATGTATAGCACGTCTCTTCCGTCTATGAAGCGCTGGCGCCGCCGCACCAGTCCGAGAGCCAGTGGCACTCGCTGCCAGGCCCATCGCCGGGCCGCCCCACCTTTGCCGCTGCTGCCGGTGCCCCTCCGTGCTGCCTCCTTCCTTGCTGACAGCGCTGCAGCCGGTAACACTTGTAGCTCGTTGGAAGTCAATGGTAGCGGCAGCGGCAGCGTCACCTTGAAGCTACGGCCGCAACGGCGCTCGAAGATGTAGCCCACGCCTCCGGGTAGCGTGCACACACGCTCTGCACGCACAGGTACCCGGCCCAGTAGGTGAAGGCATGGATGAAGCAAGCGGCACGGGGTTGGCGTCTCAAGCACAATGCATCACGAAGCCTGGGGCCCTGTGCGTACCAGCACGCCATAGGCTCCGAAAGGATTGCAACCGCACCTTCAGTGACGCGGACGACCAAGTCCCACACCAGCAACGATGCCGCGGCCGCTGCCAACAGCCAATGCAGGCAGCTAGAGGATAGCAGCGATTCAACACCGCGAGCTGGGGGATAGATGCTTGAGCTCTGTGTACCAAGCACGGGCCGATTACACCGTAGAATCAGTATGGCAGGTTTGGTGAGGAGGCACGAAGAGGTTTGCCGGGAGGGCTGGCACTCACGTTCAGCGCCCCACGCGCGCCCCGCTGCTGCCAAGCATCACACAGAGCTGCTACCACCGCGAGGAAGCATCCCAGCTGCCAGGTACGGCTGCGGAGGCTGGCTCGCAACTCAAGCGTGCCATCGGCCCAGTGCGCGACATGGAAGTCCACGGTCTGCTGCGAGCTACTTGCCGCGACTTCACCACGATCAGTGCAGTTTGTCATGTCATCAATGGCATTATGCGAATACATATTAAGAAGGTATGCCAAGAGTCATTGCCAGACACGATTGCCAGAGTCAATTTTCAATGCTGTCAGGCCAGCTGCTTGCTGCATAGGTGCCGATCATTAATGGATTACATGCAATTCGTAAATTGGCAGCAGCAGCACTGCCGCATGTGTCCACAGACGAACCCGGGACCATGCTGCACCCCTGCATTCCGCGCAGGCCGTGCCCGCTGCCGTGCCCGGTGCCTAGTCCCTGAACCCGCCCATCCGACCTGTCTCGCGCAACTTCGGCCGCCAGCCATCGTGCCATTGCCACTCGAGCAACTGTATTGTGCTGATTGTATGCCAAGTTGTCAACTGCCCCGTGGCAGACGGATGCGCATTGCCATGCTGCACAGCTGAAGGCTGCGAGGGAGCGATAGTCTGCAGTCCTGGGAGCAGGGAGTCTGCAGTCCTGGGAGCAGGGAGTCTGCAGTCCTGGGAGCAGGGAGTCTGCAGTCCTGGGAGTATTACAGTAGGGGAGGTGGTCACAGTCCCCATACTGCCTCACCGTCCCATGCGCGTCTCGCATTCCGTGCATCTGCAATGATCACAGCCAAGTGCAGTGCCCCGGAGTAGAGTTTAGGTCAACCTAATTGTAGGTACGCCAGCCAAACACTTCTCCGGCACTCTCACCCCCCCCCCTTCACACATCGCACAGCCTGTCATAAAAGGCGCTGACCACCGTTCCGTTGTCCGTCACCACCGTAACAAGGCAGAGTGCAGCGCGTCCACATCGCTGACTCGCACTAACCCCTCCTGACCCCGTATGACATGCATACCTGCATCCTGTGCTTCATTTGTTGATTCCTTCAGGTCCGATGCGGTCATCTCGCACGTCAATTGGTCAATCGTATCGCACGCTAATGCTTGCCACCGGGCTGCGACACGCGCTCGAACACCCGCTGCGCCCAGCTCTCCTTCACGCCACCGAATGACCTGCTCGAAGCCGCGTTTCCAACACCCGGATCCGCACCACCATTACTTGCGCCCACAGCTGCGCCCAGGCCCGCCGCCGGCACGGAGATGCGGGTGGCCAGCGCATCCATCGCAGCCGCCGCAGCCGCCGCGCCGCCAGCCGAAGGGCTTCCAACGGGCGCCCACGTGGCTCGCATGCCCATGCGCTGTTGGTCGCCGGCAGCCGACCGCATCGCCGCCAGCAGCCGAGCATCCTCACGCGACAGGGAGTTGGTGGCGGCTGGGTAGCCGCCAGGCGAAGAGGGCGCGTAGAGCTCATCCTCGAACGTCAGCCGCCGCCGGCTGCTGCCCATGGATGAGGCCGTGGAGGCGGCGGCCGTGGTGCGGCGCTGCTGCTGCGCCTGCCGCGGTGAGCGCATGTCGCTGGCACCGCCAGCGCTCACGGGCGCTGCGGCCTCGCGCGGCCCCGCCGGCGCACCCCCGCGCGACTGGCTGTTGCGCCGGGCCCACACCTGCGACAGCGGCAGGCGCTGCGAGGGCGACAGCTGCACGGGCGTGTCGCCTTCCGGCACCGCCCCGTCCGGCCCCTCGCTGTGCGCATCCCCCGCCGCAGCACCCGCGAGAACCTCCGTCAGGTACCAGCCAGCGCTGCTGCCACCGCGGCCGCCAGTGCTGACGGCGGCACCTCCAGAGCTGCGCGCTGAGAGCGCCTCCGGGGCCGCGTTTGGTGCTGCTCCGCCGAGGCTGCGTAGTGTGTGCGCCATGGCCTGCGTGACGCGGCGGCGCTGCTCCGCCATGCCCGCGCCCACGTCCGTCAACCGTCGCGCGAACTCATTCTCGCTGTCATCATCCGACACCGCCGTCGTGCGCCGCCGGCTGAGGCTGTTGCCGGAGCGGCCGGCAGCAGCACGCGGTGAGCTGGCAGCGGCAGCGGCTGCGCCGCCAGCGCTGGCGCGCAGTGTGGCAGCGATGGACACGCGGCGCGGGTTGGGCACGGCGGCGCTGGCGTTGCTGGCTGCGGCGGGGCGCGGCGAGGGGCTGGCGGCGGCGGTAGCGGCGGCGCCGCCAGCGCTGGTCATGCGGGTGACGAGCGCCGAATGCAGGGAGCGACTCAGGCCGCGGCCGTATGCCGCCACCTCGCGTGCCGGCGCAGCGCTGCCACCACTGCCTGCACCTCCGGCGCTGGCAGCCCTCACGCCCGTCAGCACGGCTGAGTGGCGGCGCACCTTGGCCACACGCCGGGCGTCGATGTCGCGGCGGGCGCGTGGCATGCCGGCTGCGTCCAGCTCCGCCGCCGCCTCGTCAGGGTCCGACGGCGCCGAGTCATCGTCTGGATCCACCTCCCGCATCGCGGCCCGGTCCGCCGCGTCGCCCACCCGCTGCTTCAGCGCCTCCAGCACACGCTGCGACAGCGTGCCCTTGGGCCCTGCCCGCGCCGACGCCACCACGCTCGGCCCCAGCTCCGCCCCCGCCACCAGCCCCGCCAGTCGCGGGTCCTCGCCCCACACCTCCTTCAGCGTGGGCGGCACGCCGCCCTGGCTCGCCGCCAGCACACGCTGCCGGCCCACTGACGCCGCGCGTGCCTTCGCGCCGCGCTTGCCACCCATGCCCCCCGCCACCGCCAGTGCGTTGGCCACCCGGCCCAGGGTCTTCTCCCGCACACCCGCCACCTCGCTGTAGCGCCGCAGCACGTACGCCGGCAGCCGCTGCGCCTCACCGTCCGAGTCCTCCTCAGTGCCCTCCCGCTCCTCCTGCTCTTCCTCCCGCTCGCCTTGGCCATACTCATAGCTGTATGCATTATAGCCCGCCGGCGGTGCGGTGTAGGAGCCGGCTGTGTAGCGGCCGCCGCTGTAGGCACCGGCCAGCAACGCCGCATCCACCTCGTCCAGCTGGTGCTGCTGCGGGTGGTGCGGGTGCGGCAGCGAGCCGGAGCGCTGTGCCAGGTGCATCGCGTTGGGCTCGGCCAGGGCGCGGTGCAGGCGCTCTGTGTGCATGGCCATGAAGTCGCCGTAGTGGGCCAGCGTGTCCACGGCGGCGGCGCGGTGCGAGGCGCGCGCGCCGCAGGAGGCGCACCCGCAGTTGGCGGCGTGCGGCTGGGCGTAGGGGTGCGCGTGCTCAGGGCTGGAGCCGGGGCTGGAGAAGGCGGCGCCGGTGACGCTGCGGGGTGAGGCGGCGCCGCCTGCGGCGCCGGTGCCAGCGGCCAGGCTGCCGGAGCCGAAGGCCTCCAGGGAGGCGCGCACGGTGGCGAGGCGGTCCTGGGCGTAGCCCACCAGCCCGCTCTTCTCCTGCTCGTGGCGGGAGACGGCCTTGGTGGCGGCGCGGCCGGCCAGGCGCCGCACGGGGTCGGCGGATGGCGAGTGCAGGTGGCTGGGGGGCAGCTCGCCGCCGGCAAAGTACGCCTTGGACTTATTGGCGGTGTAGGGGTCGGGGCGGGTGCCCTCGTCGGAGAGGGCAGCCGCGAGCGCGTCGGCGCCGAGGTTGGACAGCTTGCGGCTCTCCATCACCCAGGCCTCTTCATATGTTGTTGGTCGCATGTTCGTCGGCTACACCTGCAAAAAAACCACGCGAGCATGGCAAGCGGAGAGGAGGGCGCTCAACCGAGTTTGCGACGTCGACGCAGTCTCGCATGCGGGCGACTTTTGGTCTCCAGGTGCGTTTTGGACCCACATTGATACGTTGACAATGAAAAAGTTTCGCACAGTGAAAACGGGGAGCTGAATCCGTCCGTTCCGCTTAGCAACGGCGCCAACGCCCTGTTTTCTGGCACACCATTCGAGACGCTGAAACGGTTGCGGACGCGCATAGCAAGGCACCACACTCACCCCAACGTAAGCACCTTGTGAGCCTCCTAGCCGTAGGCGCCCGATATCAGAGTTGCGGTTACTAGGGAAAGGGAATCGGTCGCCTTGCCCGCTTGGTCTCTTAATCAGTTATTATGTGCGAGTAAAACCATATGTGTAGTTAGCTGGGGTAGGAATTCCTGTAATGTAACGTCAAGGCAGGTAGACCAACACCCCCGCGACGTACTTCGTCATGCATCCGACGTCAGGGCGGAGACAAACGAACCTGCGCTACGGCGTGCAGCAGAGTGCGCCTCCCATATCTTCAATAGCCGTAGCAACTTTACCCTGTGTAATTGCTATTGAGCGGTGCATGCCAACCGCACCACGTCTGATTCGGAATGCCTGCCGGCAGTCGGAGTTCCGTCGTGGACAGCACCTGGTTGATCTGCCGTCAGCCGACCGTGCTGTGAAGCTATTGTTATAAATTTTTGCTATATTTTAGCTCCAATTTAGGTTCGCCGACATGAGAGTGTCAAACCCTGGCACGCCACGCAGCACCACGCAGCTGTGCAGGGCTCAACACACATCAGCTGGTTCAGACACTGTATCACTATGGACTTTGCCGCCACCATGGCAGCGTCACAGTGTCATACGACATTGAGCTGGTGTACCAAGCGATGGGGCCTTTGGCTCAGGCACACGGTCTCACGCGGCAATCTGCATGTACACGGCGCGGCATGTGCGTGCACAGCGAAACCCTGACCCTGAGCTCAAGGTGCTTGCCCAGAGACTAATACTGCATAAATTCCTCTCTTGCATACCCCTTGCTCAAGACTTCCCGTCGTCAAAAGCTGCTTCGTCTGTACCAAGCTAAACAATGGCTTTAACCTGCTTGTTTACCTTGCGACGCTAGCACAGATACCTGAATAAGGAGTAATGCTCGTGCCGGCCTTCCAGCTTCATTTAAATGGTGCGCGAAGGCCCGCAGGAGGAAGCTTCTCGTCGCAAAAGCTGTGTTTTGCTTTGAATGCGACTCGCTGCATTCCTTGATGCTATGCAGAGAAAATCCAGCGTGCGCAAGCGGCTATCGGGCGGTTTGACGGTCAGGTCCCCTCGTTGGCATGCGCGACGGTCGGTGGGAAGGTCTTCCTGCACCAGCCTCACCACCAGGGCGTCGGAAATGACAACCAGATATCATACTTGAACATCAATAAGCAAATCTCGGCTGTCGTCGCGGGCCGGCTCGCGGGGAATAAGGACGTGCTGCTTGTAGGCACGCCCAGCAACCTGCAGTGCTACGATGTGGAGCTGAATCGGGACTTGTTTTATAAGGACGTCAACGATGGCGTCAACGTGTGTGTCGTCGGGCCCTTTGGGAACTCCGAAGGCCCCCTGGCCATCGTGGGCGGGAACTGCTCAATACAGGTGCGGCGTGCACGCTTGAGCGTTTGCCTGCTTGGAGCGGGCAGGAGGATACGCAGAGGCCGGCGCCGGCTGTCGAGGGGTTGCAACGGGAGAGGGGCAACGTCGGGGTGATGCTGGGCGCTGCACAACCAGGCTGTCAAACGGTCATAGGGGTGGGGGCACGGGGTTTGGGGGTGCGGGTACGCGGCAGCCGCTGGGTGCCCAAGCCGCGGCCTGGCAGCCGCGCGCACGAGTGGCAGCGCCCCCGCCACACTCACCTCTTGACTTCCGCTCACGCCTCAATCATACTCACGCCCCAATCACACCGCTCCGTCAAGGTGCCGGTGCCGCCTTCCTGGGGACCTACAAACACGAATCCCGCCCGCCCACACGCCTGCCCACACGCGTGCCCACACGCCTGCGTGCCCACACGCCTGCCCACCCTCCCGCTTTCCCCGCTCCCCCCCCCGCTCCAGGGCTTCGGCGCTGACGGCAGTGAGAAGTTCTGGACGGTCACGGGCGACAACGTGTCGGCCATGGCGTTCTGCGACGTGGACCAGGACGGGCGCAACGAGCTGCTGGTGGGCGGCGGGGTCGGGTGGCGGGGAGGAGTGAGGGAGGGGAGGCGGGTGGCGGGGAGGAGTGAGGGAGGAGTCGTGGGGCGGGGTCGGGTGGCGGGGCAGAAAGGACCCTACAACCCGCAAGGCATCCTCCTCCCTCCCCCGAGCTTTTGCTGCTACCGCATGTGTCCGCACTTCGCCCCGCCCCCTGCAGGTGGGCAGTGACGACTTCGACGTGCGCATCTTCGTGGGCGAGGACGTGATCGCCGAGGTGCCCGAGGCCGACCAGTTCGTGGCCCTGGCGGCGGTGGTGGGCAGCAGGTTCGGATACGCGCTGGTGAACGGCACCATTGGCATGTACGACAGGTGAGAGGGCCGGAGCGGAGGAGAGGGGAGGGGAGGGGAGGGGAGGGGAGGGGAGGGGAGGGGAGGGGAGGGGAGGGGAGAGGCAGTGAGGGGTGGGGAGGGGAGGGGAGGGGTGGGACCGTGGGAGGGTTAGGACTGCCAACCCAAGGTGCGCTGGGCTGTACTGCAGTTGGAGGGGAGGGTGCAGGGGGCAACGCGGGCTGGGGTGGTTGCGGCATTGAGTTGCGTACAGGGTGCGGGTGAGTCAGAGTGCGCATAGGTGAGGGGGGCTATCAGGTAACATGGCTCGCCCCACGTGGTGGTGGCCGCCTCCATGCGCTGCGGCTTTCAACACAAAATCGCGCCCTGCCGTCCTGCCGCCCTCCGCTCAACCTACCAACCCATCCCGTACCGCACCCCTCGCCGTTCCCCCCAGGCTGGACCGCGTGTGGCGTGTCAAGTCCAAACACAGCGTGTGCGCCATCGCCTCCTACGACCTGGATGGGGACGGGCTGCCAGAGCTCATCAGCGGCTGGAGTAACGGCCGGGTGAGGCGGGGGGGGGGGGGGGCAGCGAGGCAAGAGGGCAGGAGGGCAGGAGGGCGGGGGGGGGGTTGTAAATACCAGCCCAAACTAAACCGAAACCAACCGGGGGGCAGCCGTCCATGGTAGACGGAGTGCGGAGATCACAAGCTTGGAGGTGCCGACGCCGACGAGTGCAGGGGAGGTCGGATTGGGTTTGTGGCGCCGGTGGCAGGCGACGGAAGGCGCCACCACCGGGAACGCATCGTCTTCCGTCTCTGTCTACTTCCTGTCGAGCACGTCCCTTCAGCCAGGGCCTCCTAGCTGTCTGCGTCAACCATTGCCCCCACCAATCACGAACAACCCACGCCACCCACCCCTAACGCCACGCCTTCACGCCGCTGACCCGCCTCACGCCACCCCCCCCTCCCCCTGCCTCCCCCTGCCTCCCCCTGCCTCCCCCTCCTCCCCTCCCCCCCCTTTTCCAAACATCCTTGCAACCCCCTAACCTCCCCCTCCCCCCTCCTCCTCCGCTCACCAGATGGAGGTGCGGCGCGCCGACACGGGCGAGGTGGTGTACCGCGACCACCTGACCGGCCCCGTGGCCGCCATCCTGCGGGCCGACTACCGCAACGACGGCCTGGAGCAGGTGGTGGTGTGCGGCGTGGAGGGAGAGGTGAGACACGGAGGGACAGAGCGGGGGGTGGGTGGGTGGGGCGGGTGGGGGTGGGGTCGGAGGGCGGGTGGAGTGGGGGAGGGGCTCGGGAGGAAGAGCGGCCAGTGAGTTCCGGGAGGGGTGGCTGCAGAAGGGGCGAGGAGGGGTGGCGGCACGGCGTTGTGCGCACGGCCAATGGGGGCGAGGTGCAGGACTGGCGCTGCAAAGGCAGTGCGCCTCAGCCACATCCCAGCCATTGGACCCCAAGTACCTGCCCAACCACACTGCACCGCCGCCGCCTCCTTCATCCCTGCCACCTGCTCCCTCACCTCACCTCCCCGCCGCCCCCCTCACCTCCCCTCCCCTCCCCTCCCTCCCCTGCAGGTCCGCGGCTACCTGCCCGTGGACCTGGACGTGGCCCCGGGCGTGGCGGCGGAGGCGGACTTCACGGAGCAGCAGCAGGCGGTGGCGGAGCTGGCGCAGCGCAAGCAGGAGCTCATGTACGAGCTGGCCAGCTACAGCAACATGAGGGCGCAGCAGGCGTCCAAGGAGGCGCCGGTGAGGGGAGGGGAGGGAGGGGAGGGGAGGGGAGGGGAGGGGAGGGGAGGGGAGGGGAGGGGAGGGGAGGGGAGGGGAGGGG
>NC_057009.1:1066583-1165382 GCF_000002595.2 Chlamydomonas reinhardtii | reverse complement strand
GGAGGGGAGGGGAGGGGAGGGGAGGGGAGGGGAGGGGAGGGGAGGGGAGGGGAGGGGAGGGGAGGGGAGGAGCTGCTGCCCAGGGTTTGCAAGCAGGCTGTAGGGGTGGAGGGGGATGAGTGGACAGCTGAAAGCACTGATTGGGTGGTGGGTGGGTAGTGGAATGTTGGTGCTGGGTACCCTCACTACCGCTAATAACGGCTCAGCAGTTTAAACACCTCACCGAAAATAGGATCCTGGCCCAGCCATCCCGTGCCCGTCGCCTGTAGCCGGTAGCCCATAGCCAATGTCCTTTACAGGCCTGGAGAGGACAGCCCACCCGCCCGCCCGCCCGCCCACCTACCCCGCTTCCCTCTTCCCCCTCCCTCCCTCCCCCCTCCCCCGCTCTCCTCAGTCGGAGCGCAGCAGCCTGATCCCCGCCGACACGCGCGTGGACTCCTACATCTCCATCAACAAGGACACCGCCAGCTGCGACCTGGTGCTCAAGACCAGCAGCGAGCAGGCGGTCATACGCGGCGTGGTGGTGTTCGGGGAGCAGATATTCGACGAGGAGTCGCTGTTCGTGTACCCCAAGAACCCAGACGTGCAGGTAGGCGGGTGTGGGCGGCCTGGGAGGGAAGGGAGGAAGGAAAAGGGGGAGGGAAAGGGTGGGGGTACGGTGGGGCGCGCTGGGGGGGCTTTGTTATCTTGTCCCAGTGAAACAGACCAGGCGGGGCGTGCGTTGGAAAGGGGATGGGGAAGGAATGGCCATACAGCAGCCCCGCAGCTCTGGGAACTGACCTAGGCTGCAGCTGCTGTTGCCTACTTATCTGCCTTGCCCACTCGCCCCTCCTGCCTTCCCCGCCGCAGCTGGCTGTGCCGCTCAAGCCGCTGAAGGACGTGTCGGTGGTGCTCATGATCAAAGTGGGTTGGGGAGTGCGGGCGGGGACGGCGGGGTGAGAGGCTGCATTTGACATGGCCAGCAAGGAACATGAGATGGGGGGGGGCGATGCGGGAAGCGGTGCGAGGGAGGGGGCAGCGTGGGCGTGACCGTCCGGTATCAGAGGGAGGGTGTGTGTGTCCCGGCCGCATGCTAGTGCCGGTTCGTGCATTCCATGCTGCCCCAGGGTGCAAACAGCACAGAGCTCCGACAATACCCTCTACAGCAAGGCACTGCTGCTTGCTTATGATATGCCTGGTATCGACGACCCCCTCCCTCCCCCCTGCCGGCTCCCCAGGTGCTGGTGGGCGGGCGCACCGCCACCGCCTTCCACGTGTTCGAGCTGGAGATAGAGCTGCCCAAGTTCGCGCTGTACGCGGCGGTGGACAAGGGCGCCTACCCGGAGCCGGCGTCCAGCGTCACATTCACGTGAGGGGGGCACGGGGGAGGCAGGGGCTCGTGTTAGGGGGACCCTCGGGAAGGGCCTGGCGGCGGGCGAAAGATCGAGGCTAGATTTGTGTAATGGCGGCACATGTGTTTCAACATACCGTACACGCCCCTCTCCCCGCCCCGGCTCCCTGCCCTGCCGCTCCCAGTGTGTCGGAGCGCATCCCGCGCATGTGCGCCTGGGTGGAGTCCAGGTTCAACCTGCAGGTGCGGCGGCGCGGGTGGGGGTTACATTCATGAATGCTTCAGGAATCGGGGCCGGGTGGGGTAGTTGGTTTGGGGGAATGACTGTCCGGGAGCGGGGCTATGTGGGCGGGTGTATGTAAGGGCAGCAGCCGGGCTCAGGGCGGCCCGGCTAATCCCCTCACTGAACTCTAGGCTTGGTGCACCCCACAGCTCTCGCACTTTCACCCACTGACCTCCTACCTCAACATGGCCTGCTGCTCGCCCTGTCCTCCACCACCTAGCCGTCCCCGCCCCTCATTTCGCCTCTCCTCTCCACCCCCCACCCCTCCGCTCCAAGCAGGCCTCCGCCGCGGGCCGCAACGACACGCTGGAGGCATACTTCCTGTGCCTGCGCGACCGCACGCCGCTGGGCATAAAGGCGGTGCCCAACGGCGGCAGTGTGCAGGTGAAGCGGCAGCCGTATGCCGTGGGCCGTGTGCGGGGGGCCCAGCCCACCAGCGCTACTGGTGCTGCCTGCTACCTGTGACACCCTCTTCGACACCGTGCGCATTCGGGTTTCCAAGCATCTTCGGCAGCACTACGCCCCACCAACGCACCCACGTCACCTGCACTTTCCTGCAAACCCACCCACTGCCTCCTACCACCGCCACCCGCCCCACCACTCTCCTTCACCATCCCACCATTCCCACCTCCCACCACTCGCTCCCTCAGTCTTCATTCAATCACTCTGGGTTGCATGGACGGCTCCAACCGCCGTTTGATCACTGCCTAGTCCTATCCATCTACCGGGCTGCAATGTCTGGCGCCCCTTCCCTGCTGCCCCCTGCCCCTGTCCAGATCACGCTCCGCACCGACAACATGGACATGGCGGGGGAGCTGGTGGGCGACCTGGCCGCCTACCTGGGCGCCACCGAGCTGGCGGCCACAGCCGACTTCCCGCTGGCCATGAAGGCCTTCAAGGAGGTGCTCAACGCGGTGAGAGCCGGAGGGCAGCAGGGCGGGAGGGAGGGAGGGAGGGAGGGAGGGAGGGAGGGAGGGAGGGAGGGAGGGAGGGAGGGAGGGAGGGCAGGAGGGAGGGAGGACGGAGGGTGGGAGGGCGGGAGCCAAGGACCTGGAGGCCGCGTAGCCTGTGACTGGCCCCTGCACTTAGAGCGAGAGGCAGTGGGCGAACGTGAGCTGAGCGATGCACCTCTGTGCAGCCGAGTGCATGCTGAGTGCCAACACATGCATACAACCTGATGCTCCTCCCCAGGGACAATGCGAAGGGGAGTCTTATTCTTCACTGCCCCCAAACACACACCTCTCACACGTCGCCGCGCCCACACGCCCTGCAGGTGGACGAGCACAACATCACGCGTCTGCGCATGAACGCGGACATGGCTGACGCCAGCAACGCCGTGAAGCAGCTGATCATCAAGGCCGAGGACGCGCGCATCCTGGGCGACATGAAGGCCATGCGCAAGTACTACAGGCAGCTGGCAGACATGAACAGGTGGGCGTGGTCGGGGGGGGGCGGGCGGGCGGGCGGGCGTGTGCGGCACGGCTAGGCGCTGTGGTGGTGTTGGAACCGCAAAGTTCAAGGGGCGTTGGAAACCAACAACTTGTGGGTGGAGGCGGGAGTGGCTTTGGACGGGAGCGGTCTGCCTCCCTGGCGTGTCTCTCGCGTCAGTAGCCACTATGCCGTCCACATGTCCGCTGTATCCCATCTCGCCAGCACTCCAGTCCCCACCTACCTCACACCAACTGCTCCGCCACCATCATCACCGCCACCCCCTTCCCTGCCCTTCCCTGCCCTGCACCGCCTTGTGCCAGGGACCTGATCGCGGAGCACGACAAGCGCGCCACCAACCACGTGGCGCTGCTGGAGTCGCTCAAGGAGGTCAACCAGATGATCCAGCGGGCCGCGCGCCTGCGGGTAGGCGCCGCCAAGAGCCGCGTGGTCAGCCTGTGCCGCGCCGCCATCAAGAACAACAACATGGCGGCGCTGTTCAAGATCATACGCGAGGGCGACGGGCCGGTGTGAGCGGGCGCCGTGAGCGAGAGGTCCACTTGGAGGAGGATGGAGGCGGGGCCGGTGTGTAGGGGAGATAGGTAGAGGCAGGTTGACAAGTGCTTGGCCCTTGCGAAGCATGCAAGGGCTGCGTGGCTGCAGTAGGTGTGCGATGGGACAGTGGTAAGGCAGATTGGTGAAGTCCCGTAGGGTGCGTGGCTGCAGTAGGTGGAGGGATGCGATGGACACGGACACGAACTTCGCCGGCAGCGAGCGGCGCTTGTGGCGAGGTTGTGGCATTGGACGGAGGGCTGGCACCTTGGCTGGCACAGGGGTGCACGGATAGCCTCTCCTACCCGCTTCCTGCCTGTCCGGCTGTCCCGTCATGCCCCGTCTGGGTATTATCGCATGAGCCTGCCTGAGTTCCGCGAAATCGGGAGGCCACTCTCGAACGTCCTTGGACCGGCCACGTTACGGTACATTGGAACGTCTGGCAGTTGCAAAGCTTGTCAGACGCCGGACACACCGACCGGCGCCCATGGACTGCCGACTCCCAACAGCAACACGTTGCGGCCTTTCAAGTTAATGGCTTGATGTCACTGCAGACGAGGACTAGCGCTGAGTACCGAGTCCGCATGTCCGGCTTGGGATGTACGTGCTTTAGGTGCGAGACTGAAGTCCCGGAGTGCCATCTGTGACATCAGCTACACACCGGGCTCGGCTCATGTCTCTATGACATGCTGTCCATTCTGCTGCCATACTGACCCGCGCATGAAACGCTTTCCAGGGGTTGCGGACAAGGCAGGCCAAGAGCGGGCAAAGCGACCAAGCGTGCCTGACATAGCTCCCACAAGCCCCCCCGGCCCCCGATGCGCCAACCTCGTTGGTGCATGTCAGCATGTGCGATACAAACAGTATGCCTGAAGCTGACCGGCCGGCGATGCAGGACAACCCAGCAGGGCCCGAATCCGGTTACCGGTCGCCACATGGCCGCTGTACATTGTCACGTGGCCCCTGTACAGCCCAGCAAAACTTTCCTTGTCAGAGCTTTGAAGAATTTACGGGTCCTTATCGGTGCATACCCCTTAGCGAGCCCTTGCCATGGATTCAGGCTGGGGCGCACGCCCTGGAAGCCTAGGCCAGGCTGAGGCCCCCCGAGCGTCGTGTAGTGTTGATACCCTCGGCTGTGAGCTGCGGCGGTCTCTGGACATGGACCGGTAAGCTGCAGAGGCTAGCAGCGGCGTTGCAAACTCGCTCGCCTAGAGTGGAATCGGGGCTGCTCTGGCGCCCTCGCCGCCCTGGCGCCGGTCGAATTACCCTGGTATCTGATAATCACCTGGACAGCTCCTAAAAGTCCAGGGTAACCGGAGGACGAAACGCGCTGAGGGCTCACGAGCTCATCCCCGTGCGAGCTCATCCCCGTGCGCTCGTTCTTTCCCTTCGCAGGACCGGCGCCCAGAAGGGTCCGCAAGGGGGCCTGCGTATCGAATATGATGGCGCGCGGGCGAACGGGGCTGCGCAGCAGGCAGTGCGCACCGTGCCAATTGACCTCGCGCTGCTTCGGGAGCACTGGACCGTCAAGGCGCAACCTTCAGCGGATTCCAAAGTAGGTGCCGAGAGCCTGAAGATAGCTGCATGTTGATGGGTGACAGTGCTGGGGCGCGCGGTCTTAACTGCTTGCAGCTTGCATGCATGTGCGCGAGCCTTCCTTAGTTTAACCCGAACGCTTCCCCGCGATACGCAATTGTGCACAGGTGGGCGAAGCTCAGCCATGTGCAGCACCAGGGCTTTCAGCCGCTCAGCAGTCGATGGCGCCCGGACCCATCGCGAGTAGTGTGGTGGCCCCGCCCCCGCACTCCAAGCCGCTGGCGCCTCTCCCGGGGGCGTCGCACATACACCCGTTGCGCCTCTGTCGCAGCGTCAGCGTACAGGAGCTCCCTCACACCGAGAGCCTTGCCGCCGAGACCTGCGTGCGCGCGGGGGTGGCAGCGGGCAAGACCGACTGGCGCGTTCGGCTCGGCAGGCGCTCCGCCACCTCATCCACCTACACGGACTGCTCCAGCCACGGGCCTGGCTCCTCGCCGGCTCCGTTCCTAATGGTGTCGGGTGAGCCCATGGTGGTAGGCACGGCGCCGTCGGCGCTGGGGACCACGCTGAGCAACGCCTCCTCGCCCTACGTCACCGCCAAGTCGGCCAGCAACGCGGTGAGCAGGCTAGGGCAGAAGTGGGGTTTCGGAAAGGAGCCCGCGATGTGGCGGTACACTGGCAGCTGTGCGGCTGCCAGTAAGTCCATCTCCATGCAGTTGCATAGGCTCGGCAAAGTGCGCGGACAGTGTGTGCGCGCCCGCCCGCATCTTGCTAACGGTTCACGGCGCCGTCAACCGCCTGGACGCGCCGCAGATGCTGGGCTCCTCCGGCGCACAGCGCTGGACGCAGAGCGCACGCAACCTGTTTTCAGCGCTGCCGGGACTGTGCGAGGTGGGGCTGGGCGAAGCGGCGGAGGCCAAGCAGCATGGCGGCCGCGGCGGCGAGCCCATCGAGAAGCGCGTGTGGGGCGGCCGGCTACTGCGGAGCCAGAGCAAGGAAGCGGGGACACTGATGTCGGTGAGTGGCTCGGGCTTGTGGATGGCGGGCAGTGACGGCGTCCGGCAGTGGCTCGGGCTTGACACAATGAGTGCAAGGCGATACCTTGAGGCAATTACGTGTTGAGTACCGCACTCCGTGTCCGGTGTCCCCTGACGCGCAGATGCTGTCAGTGCTGGACAGCATGGGGGCGCTGCCGCTCACACCGCGCTCCGAGATCGACGCCAACACGCCCCTCAGTGGCCCTGTCACCGGCAACGGCCTGAACCTCTCCGGCGGCGTTGCCCCCGCCACCCCTCCGTCCGCCAGCGGCCTGACGTCCGTCAGCGCCTCTTTGGGCGGCGCCGCCACCTCGGCCGGCGCCGGCAGCAGCAGCGCCGTGAACATCATGGAGCTGTCGCGAAGCAGCTTTGGCGCGGCCGCCGTGTTCGGCCTGAACCGCCTGTCCTCCCTGGACTCATGCACACTCCACCAGCTCGACCGCGCGCTGAGCAGTGCCTCCCTCGAGGCCGCTGCACACGCCGCTGCCGCCAGTGTGCACGCAGCCACCGTCCACGCCGCCAGCGCCGCGCGCGCCGTGCAGCAGGCCGCCGCCGGCAGACACACCAACGGTGGCATGAACGGCCACGCCGTCACCGGAAATAACGGTCACGCCGCCCAAGGCTGCGCCGCCAGCCCCACCGTTGGTTCCAGCTCCTCCTCTGTCGGGCTCGCTGCGTCCACTCCCACGCGTGGCGTGTCGCTGTCCTCCCTCTCCATCCTCAACAGCCTGCCGGCCATCCACAAGGTCCGGCCGGTGGGCTCTGTCACGTCCATCTCGTTGTCCTTGCCGGCGGCGACCGCCGCGGGTGGCGGCCTCAGCGGCGCCGTCGCAGCTGGCGGCGGCGGCGGCGGGCCCGTGTCCTCCTCGACCATGACGCGTCAGGACTCGACGCTGTTCGAGTTTGCGGAAGAGCAAGTGTCGTTGGCGGCCGCAGCTGTGGCGGCGGCACACGTCGGCGGCAGCGTCAGCGGCGGCTGCGGGTACTACAGCAGCGGCCTGAGCGGCTTTGTCGGCAGCTGCGGCGGCGCTGGCACTGGCGCGAGCATGTACACGCACCTCACCACCGCGGGTGGCGGCAAGGGCCAGGTTGGCGGCATGCCGACTGGAGCCAGCGGCGGCGGCGATGGCGGGCTGTCGGGCCCAAACGACTTTCTTGTGTTGATGTCTGCCAACTCCTCCCACGGCGCCTCCGTCAGTGCCAGCCCCAACAACCACCAGACGGCGGTGTCGCTGGCGGCGCTGTTAGCGGCGAACCGCTCCAGCGGTGGCGGCGCCGCCGGGCTCGCCGTCAGCCCCAGCGGCTTCGCGACGGCGGGTGCCGCAGCGGCACAATCCTCCTTCTCCTCGGCAGCGCAGCTGTGCGGCACGCCGGGTGCCGGTTCGGGCCCCAGCTGCATTCGCCGCTTCCTCGACCCCAACACAGGAAGCGCCGGCATCACCACCACCACCACCACCACGACCACCACCGTTGTGTCTCCCCGCGCAGTCGCAGACCGCGCCGCTGCTGCCGCGGCCAAGTCCACCGCCGCCCCAGCCGCCGCCTCACCCGCCGCGGGCTCGGTCGGCGCCTACGTGCCCAAAATAAAGACCGCGGCGGCGGCGGTGGTCATGCCGCTCAGCCACGGCGCGCCTGACATGCGCGCCTTCGCCTTCAGCAGCCCGGAAGACTTCTTCGCTGCCGCTGCGGTGTTGATGGACGTCCAACTGCCCTCGGGGTCATCCGATTCCAACAATGCCGCTGCCTCTGCCGCGGCTTTGGCGGCTGACGCCGCCGCTGGTGAGGACACACGCGCGTCGCACTCTGCAACAAGCACTGCGACGCTGGGCACCGCTGCCACTCTGACAACCCTCGGCAGCAGCAGCAAGGGCCTGTTCAGCGCCGCTGGTTCGTCTGTGAGCCCGACAGGCGGGGCGCAGCTGGCTGCGGAGGCAGAGGCGGCCGCGGAGGCAGAGTGCGGTGCTGACGCGTGATGTGGCATCAAGGGCCCCTGTGGAAGTGGCGGCACGTCAAGGCCGCGTTGGCGTTGAAATGATTCGGTCTGCATGAGCTCCTACTAGTCACTGACAAACACGCCAGCAACAACAATACCACGGAAGCTGCCATCGGCTGAGGACAGCAATAGCAACTGGGATACTAGGACCGAAAACGACGGGCGCCAGCGGTGCTGGTACTTGTGGCGCTGCCCGTACGCCCTTTCCATGCCCAAATCCGAACAGCTGCTCGGGAGTGCTTGCAGAGATTCATTTATATAATTAATGTTCGCGGTCTTTGACCGGTACTGTTGTGGTGGGTGCGCGATGCTTGATCGGGCAAAGGCGGCGCCGTTGAAGAAGTAGTTTTGCGTTTTCCGCATCATGGAAAGCTGAAGGTTCCAGAGATTGTGTTGTGTGCGAACCTGGCATGCGCGCTGGGCTCTTGATGGCTGCTGGGAAAGTTACCGTCGTGTGACACCGTGTCAAGCACGGTGACAGTGATTTTCGGCGCATCGGAGCGCAGGATTGGAGTCCTGTTGTATGGTTATGAACTACGACCTGGTTAGTTGTCGCTTTGGATGGTCCTGGGTCCGCGACATAGAAAACGCCTGTGCAACGGCGCGTGCCAAGTCACAAAAGGCGAGGCTGCCGTCGCAATGTATGGACAGCCGCATAAACCTACGAAATGACGGCTGAGGGACCAGGACATCTGGGTGGCTGTGGATTTGTGTGTGGGCATTCAGGTGAAGCCTCCACGTGTGAGAGCTGTTTGAGTAGCGGTTGGCTGGGCGGCATCCGGACATCCGCGATATTGGGGTGGCGCTAGTCCATTTGAGCAAACCCGTAGCGTGCAGCAAGCTATCTTTCGGCCGGACCTAAGGGCGCTCGTCAAGGCCCGCTTGTGTTCTTCCAATTACGTGGACACAGGCAGGTAGGTGAAGGTAGCTGCGAGCTAGGCAGACCTTTTGCGGCGGAGCGGTGGTGACGGAGGGCAAGTTAGGCTACAACAATCGGAGCGGCATTGCGTGGGCCCTCGGGGCGCTGGCACAAGGGCAGGCGGCGCGCAAGAAGTACACATACACACACCGCCCACTGCTGGCGGCGCGCTCCCGCCCATACACACATACACACGTGCCCGCCCTGTCCAGTGTCACTGTAGCATTGCGCAAACGCACGGGCTGGGCATTTTGCCAGCACATAGGTCGCGTGGCAAGCTTGGGGCTCGCAGGGCGTCTTTGGGTTCGGGATATGTGCGCGCATGCCGTGCGTGGCGAGAGCGATGGGCGAAAGGGCTTGCACTGATGGCGCGCACAACGCAAGGTCGGATTGGCGTGTCCTGGTTTGGATCTGTGCATTGGCATCGGCTGGACGTGCACGCGCCGGGACTTTATTTATATACTCTTGTATAGTGAGCTGCATTGGGGCCGGGCCTCGGCTGGCGGCGCTTAGCGGGCGGAGGGGCTGCTTGGCTTGCATTCTGCAATTCCGCAATCCTGCCAAGCAAGTTGTGAATGTGCGTTCGCACTTGAGGAGGAATGCAGAAATCGAGCATGGGAACGGGGTTCGGGCCTATAGCGCAAGTGTGCAATACACATGCCAGCGCTCGCCTCAAGAGGTGTAATGGAGTGTTCGAGTGTTGCGACATGGCGCAGCCAGGTGAATTGGCGGAGGGCAGTGAACCTTCCTGACAAACACATTTATCTTGTTTCCTTGGGCTCACTGCAGCATGCTGCTGTGGATGTGACGTTGAGCGGCGTAAAGTGAATTCTTTCTCTGGCCGGAGTTACGGTTGTGCATGTGAAGTGAAACTGCCAGGACGCTGGAACTGAACCCGAGGTGTAGATTGCATTGGTCACAGGGACCTGCTGGTGGCGTGGCAGCAACAAAGTCGTGGGGAGAAGGGCGACGTGTGTGTTGGAAGGGCGCTGGGGCACGTGAGGTGTCCGCTCGCCGGGTTATTTCTGCATCACATTGTGGCCAAGAACTTGGTGTACTTACGACACACTACCTTTAAGTAACGCATTATGGCGGTTGTCATTGCACTTCGCGCTGGGCGGCGATGTAGTTCTTCCTGGCATGCTGAATGGATACGTAGAACTGTGGTACCCGTAGCTCGGGGCCCGACTGTAGCTGCCCCTTGGGATGTGTTCTCTCTTGATAAGGGTATTGCACAATAAATTTATGCCGCACAGGCGTGCGTGGGGGTGGCACTGGCAGAACTGAGCGCACATATCACGCCCCCATATACGCACGCGGCAATGTCGTTGCGTTGGTGGCATGTGGGGGTGAGTGTGTGCTGCTGCCCATGCACCTGGCGGGTCAATACATTGGTTGTGAGTTGCTAGTGTGCAGTTGGTTGCGAGGCATTGGCACTGAATTGTATGGCAGTGGGTGACGTCGATTGTCTGAGGGCTAGAGTGAGTAGGGATTGACTGTGTCTTGACAACGGCCGAGGAATGTGCGACCGCATCCCCTGCGAATGGCGACACAGACAATGATGTAAGGCAACCGAGGAGACAAGCAGGGGCGCCCACCACTGGATTGACCCCCACATAGGAGGAGCCCCTTACACGGCGTGCCGCAGATGTTGAAGTTGCCACGAAGGCCCTTCTCGTGCTTCCTAATCGCACTCCCAAAGGCTTCTAAAAGCGGCTTAGCGCCAGGTCGTGACACGCATTGAGGGTGCGAGCAACCGGAGAGCCCTCCGTGCTAAGGGTGCTGCGCGCTGTCACGTGCCGTGGGATCCTTGACATACATGCCATGTATGTAAGAACGCCTAAGAACGTGGGGGCAAGTCGCACCCATGGAGGGCACTGTACGAACGCGTCCTGTCTTAGTGCTAGCCCTGTTACACCGTTCAGAGTGGTCATCTGTCCTAGGCGCAAGCTCAACACATTGCTCGCGTGTGGGGACGCCGCGTTGGCGAGAGCCACGGACGACCCTCACACAATGGGGGCATGTCGCACTGTTTGCCATCTGCTGGGGTCTGGAAATCAGCTGCACCCTACGGGACTTCGCCAAACTGCCTTGACACTGTCCCATCACACAACCATGGGGGCATGTCGCACCCGTAAAGGGCACTGTAAGAACGCGCATACGGGCGTTCCATTACGGCCTCCCGAGCCCTGTCTGCGCATTCGTCAACCAGCACATTTGGAGGGGGGTCAGGCCGATGCCCGCTCCATCACCGTACAACCAGGGGTGCTTACAACCCCAAAAGCACGACAGCCTCCCTCAAGAGAGAGGGTGCGGACATGAGGAGAGGTTGTTTAAGGTTGGTGTACGGTACTCCCTCGCTGTTTGAAGCAAGTGTTGTAAGCCCCCCTAGTTGGGGCTGGAATTTACAGCCCCCCCCCCCCCCCAATGTGGCAAACCTTTAACTACAGGAACTGACAGGGATGTGAGGGCTTGCCGTGGGACTCCCGGGCTTCGTACAGGGGGAGACGGTGCAAAGGGCAACGGTCAATGCAGGACCGAGGACACAAGCTGCCGGGAAGATTCTTACAGAACGGTACTCAGCGCCGCTGCTGGCCTCCGCAGCTGACCACCAGTCCACGTCCAGCGACCGCCGCAGCTCAAGCCGAGGGTCACTCGGGGGGCCTCAGCCTGGCCAAGGCTTCCAGGGCGTGCGCCCCAGCCTGAATCCATGGCAAGAGCTTGCTAGGAATTATGCAGCGATAAGAATGCGGATGTTACAGAGGGGACAGTCCCAGCACCCGAAGACGCCGAGCCATCAAATGCTATCAGGGCCCAACTTGACTCCACCAACCCCGACTTTGCTGCAAACCCTCCCGGTCAAAGTCCGTGTGACTCCGCGCACAGTGAGTCCTAGCCAAGCCTCAACCCGCCAGAGCCCCACCGCTGTGCCTCAACGCCACAAGCCTAGGCACAGGAGTGCCGGGAATCGTCCAGGCCGCAGCACACACGCACAGCGCACGCACTCACCAGGGCGCAAGCGTCCAGGCACTAGAACGGTCGCCCACACGTGCGTCCTGCCCACACACAAAGCCACCAACCACTCACAACCTCTCATGGCTATCATGGCGAGGGAGGCGGGGAATCAGCGTCATACGGCAAGCGCAATACCATGCCTTCACCAACAGCCCGAGAGATGAAAGTGTCCCAACCCTTTGGCCTGATACCCAAAGTCCCCAGAAGTCAGCTACGACGGCAAGTCCAATGCTCAGCACCCGGGCCGACGGCAGCTTCGCTCGCGCCGCCAGCCCGGCCATAACCATACGCTGCCGACCAAAGTCCAGGGCAGACATAGCAGCGAGACACACCACATCCCACACAGGTGGCACAAGCCCCGCAGGCGGGCGCACCAACCACAACTCCTCACGAGAGAAGGCACTTAAAGCATCCTCTGGCATGAAACCCATAGCCATCCCCATGTTTTCCCGCAGGGACAGCGCAACAGGGCAGTCCCAAAAACAGTGACGCCGGTCCCCATCCTGCCTGTCAACCCCACACGCCCAACACGGGTCAACAGCAACGCCGCGCGCACGCTCGCTAGCATGCCGTGGAAACGCCCAGCAAGCGTTGGCGGCCACACGCCACAGTGCTTACTATGATGATTCTCCCATTTCAACGACCACAAGCGGGTGTCACGCCCTAGCGTGTTACCGTGCATGGCGTGTCACCAGACTGTTAATTGACGCGTTGCGAGCATGAGCAGTGGCAGGAGGGACAAAACCCCGACTCCAGACTCGACTGAGGTGGGTTTTGCCACGCCCGTGCTCAGGGTTTTGCGCACGTCAGCTTAGGACGTGTGTTGCGTATCTTTGCGTATCTGCAGGCTGCTCAGTCTCAGAGCAGCATTATTAAGTGTGTTGCTTAGCCATAAGTGTGAGCAATGCAGCGCGAGAGCTGGTAGAAACGGCCCGGAGGCCTGAGTGCCAGCTGTGTGCGAAGGCGGGATGGGGCCCATTCGTGATTGGGACCTCTTATATAGCCTTTGCACGCTCGAGCAAAGCTTGTCTTTGTCTCGAGCTTTTCAATCTGTTATAACTTGATAAGCGTTTTCACAGACATTAGACCCGCACTGAGGCAAGACCGTGCGCCCAGTGTGTATGTAACGGCAAGGGCACATTTGCGGAGCCGTTAGGGCTCGCTCGTGTAAGCCACCCGAGATTCTTAGAAGGATGAATCTCAACCGCACCGCCTGTCTGCGGGTTTGCTGGAGCACAGACCGCGCAGCCTTAGCTCGACAACCAGCAGGGCACGTCAGAAGGGCGTTTGCACACCATAAATCGTGACACGGGCCAAGGTGCACACGAAGGCCCCCGCCGCCAGGGCAGCCTCCTCCCCCGACACACCCGCGTCGCACACATATTGCAAATGCTTAGCCTTCAGGGCGGCTAACTGTGGAGCCATTTGCAGCACGGTCCCTGCCTTCACCGTGTAGGCAGTGAGCAGGATGGGCGGCCCCCCGCACTGCAACCATCCAAGCCCCCGCACCACCTGTTGCACCGACTCCGCCGTAGCACTCACGATGTCGGCCACCGGGAGCGGCAGCGCGGCGGCACGCCCCAGAGCCAGCTGGGCGGCACGCGCGGCGGCAGCCCAGCCAGCGGGGAGAAGGGCCACCGCCGCCGCAAACCGGTCGGCCGCCTCTTGAGGCGACGCCGGCCCCGGCAGCGATAAGGGCCTGTAATTTCTGGAATGCTCTGCTCGGCTGTACAGGGGCCACGTGACAATGTACAGCGGCAATGTGGCGACCGGTAACCAGATTCCTGCCCTGATGGGTCGTCCTGCATTGCTGGCTGGTCAGCTTCAGGCATACTGTGTGTCTCTGCAAGTCTGCAACAACGAGGTTGGCGCATCGGGGGCCGGGGGTCAGCTTTATACTCAGCCGTGTCAGGCATGATTCCCTGCAATGCCCGCCTTGCCCGCAACGCTCGCGCCGGGATGTGCCTGCGCCTCCTGAAGGTCAGGAGACCTAGCTCTGGGACTGATGAACTACGCGCACTGCCATGTACGTTCACTACTTTTATTGAGCCTCATGACTGCTGAGCCCAATGACGAGCTGTGCCTCGTGCTCAAGCCGAATCATAGCGGTATACCGTATTGTACGGACAACGGCGGACAACGCCTTGCTTCGTGTGCTACTGCCCTGACTGCCTTCGTGCGTAGACTCTGGAGCTCCCGTGCCCAGGCTTGCGTTACAACGCCGTGCTGCACATATTTTAAGCTCGGCCTCGATTTGCTGTGCAAGGATTGCTGGACTTTGGACTGGAAGGATTTGCAGCCGATGGCAGCACTCAATGGTCTCTGCATGCTTGCACGCTCACATTATCTCCCCTTGTCTTCCATCCCCTGTGCAAGCAGTCGGCCCACCTTCGCTAGCTGATCGAATCTACGGCTGTAACCCTCGCGCCTCCAAGCCCCTGCTGCTGTGCATCCCGCGCTGCCCCCAGCATGTCCACTGAGGCGGGCACGGTCCCCTTACCCCGCATGCACGGGAGCACGCTGTAACGCTGGTGGCCATGAGTAAAACCCGCAACACGTTACACAGCACAGGTTGAGAGGCATTTATGCCTCCACCTGCTCACGAAGACGGCGGATCGTGGAGCGGACGGTCACCGACGAGGCGGTGCTGCGAGGGGCGAGGGCAGGTGCAGGCGGGGGCGGGGCAGCCGGGAGGCGAAGCGTTAGTTGGTGCATGGTAAAACTACGCATGTTCGGCTAACACGCCGCGAGCCCCCATCTCATCACACATAAATACGCCCGCATAAGCGCCTGCAAGCGCAACGGCCAGCCGGCCGCTTGACCGTGGCGCAGCGCCCATTTCACACCAGCCAAGCACAGCATCCTACGCCACGTATCACAGTATCCGCGCCACCCCATCCCAGCTGCCCGCCTCTGCGCATCCCAACCATCAGTCAAAGGCCACAGCCGCTGACGGGGTAGCTGCACCCCGGCTGATGCACTGCGGGGCCCCACTCCGGTCCTGCGGACTGTCCACCAGAAGCCCCACTGAACCAGGCTGCCTGAACGCCTGGCCCTCGCGGCAGCAGCCAGCGCCGCTGACCTGTTGGCTGATCAATGCCGACAGAGGGCGCGTGCTTCCTCCAGCTGCAATTGGCGCGCCCAGGGCGTGGCGGGACCCAGGGCTGCGCGACTGAACCGCCTGATAGCGCATACCGCATGCTGCTGCCGTTTCCGCTTCCGCCTCGAGTTCTGTGTGTGCTGCTCGCTCTTGCTCGCCACCGCGTGTCGATCCCAGTAGACGCCCCTCCACGAAGCTGTCATAGCAGCCGCGAGCCCACCCCATGCCCCAGCCCAGCCTGCAGCTCGCCTGGCGCCCGCAGCTGCTGTCCGCGCCCGCGGCGCCCCATTGTCGCTGCAGCCAGCCACCGCAGCAAGCTACCGCCAGACGGTGACGACGCCTGCTGCCGCCCAGCGTCTGCTGCCGCGGTGACATAATGAATACCTGCTGCCCCTCCCCCACGCGTCATCTGTCGCTGATGCTGCTGCCGCTGCACTTTGCGCCCCCGTTCTTGAGCCGCATGAGAGCTACGACTGCATGCGGGGCTCCCACAGACAGCACACCGACTACGAGACCTAGGACCGAGCACCCGGTTTAACTCACGCATGTCTTTACACCCAGACCACCCCCCCTCCCCGCCCTTCCGCACCAGCCCAGAAAGTCACTCACTTCAGGGTGTAAGCACCGCCGGCCTGCACCTTGTTGCACGCCTTGCAGCCCCAGATGCCCACCGCCTGGCGCTTCATGGCGAACTGTTTGAGGGAATAGCATGAGGCGCGGCACGTGCAAGGTCACATGAGCGTGCTACCAGTAGATTGGAGTGACCAGCTCGCACCGCTTCCCCCGTCCCCTTGGAGATAGACCTCCGCTGATTTGGCTGGAGCTGATACCGCGCTGCGCCAAGCTCCGGCAAGAGCATGGGCTCCCTGTTAGCTGGAGAACTAGTATTCGACACCCGCGCTATGGCTGCTGCATCCGCACCGCTGTTGCTGGAGCGAGGCCGGCCCAAGCTCCTGGCCGGGTCTCAGCGTGCTGACAACGAGCCCGTGCCCGAAGGAAAACCAACTCCACCACTGTCGACTGATGAGAGCCTGGTTGACGTTAATACTGCAGACTGCCAGCTCAGGCCTGGCGCCCTCCAAGCGCACCACGCTGAGGAATGGCCCAGGCGGCGGACACGGAATCATTCTCACGCTGACCGCCCGTGGAGAAGCCCAGAGCCGCCAGGCTGTCAGGCTGCAAGCCTACTGAATACCAGCTTCGCCAGATAACTTGTGCGGGCTGCTGCGCCCTGTCAACGCGAGGTCCACCGCCGCCCAAGACACCGCCTCCAGCGCCAAGGCCAACCTGGCCGCTCCAGAGCCTACCATTTGGAAGGCTAGCGGTTCAGCAACAGAGTGGTCCTCACCTTGCCGCAGAAGTGGCAGAAGTACTTGGAGTGCTGGCTGACCTCCATCTTCTTGATCACCTTACGGAGACTCGCACCATAGCGAGTACCGTACTTGCCGACGATGCCGACCTTCTTCGTGCGCTTCGACTGTGGGCAGGAAGAGAGCGATGGTCGCGTGAATGGTCGGCGGTGTGCGGCGCGCTAGCGCAGGTGCAGAACATGAATGCCAAAGGCTCACCATCTTTGCTCGGCACTTCTAGAGGAAAGAGGGAGCCAGGAATGTGCGCACCGACTTGAGAGCCCCGGGCGAGGCGCAATCGGTTGCATGAGCCCTTCGGCCTTCGCCAAACCAGCCAAAACCTGGTTGTGCATAACTTTTGCGTGGGTGAAATCGCCTATATAATCATAATATGTGGTATCTGCATAGGCGTCCTCCTCCGGGCTTGGCACCATCCTACATTTCCCCTGCAAGTGACACGGTGGGAAGCCTTACAGGCGATTGATGACAAATGCAATATACGGTACTTTGCGAGTCAGCGGATGTCGAGGGGCGGATGGCTCCAGCTATGGGTCACCGAGCTGATGTCCGCCATGCCCCTCCATGCCGCACACCTGAGCACCAACAGTCCGCGTCCGGTGATTACACGCGTTGTCCTGCATGTGTATACGTTGCTTGGAGGCATAGTACAGCTTTCAGTTGCCCAACGTGCGTGCTGTACACCTTCAATATCTGCACCCTCGCGCTTGCGACACCACCAAGCCTGTCCCCGTTCATGCTGTGCCGCGCGGTACTAGACCGAGAGGTGCGATATGAAGTAGTAGTAATGGAGGCCCTCGGGCACAGTGGGGTGGTGGCAGACTTTGGGAACGAGGAGGTTGGGCGGGCCCCTGTACGGGGTATCGGCGCGCGCCTGCACGCGGTGCGCGGAGATGCCCCAGGAGTGGTGGGCGCCGACCAAAACATGCAACACCGCATATCTATTTACCAGCTACAAATATGGACGTGGTAACAAGTCGGATGTTGAACTGAGGCCAACAAGCGAGTGCCTATAAGAAAGAATCAACCTTGAAAGTTCTGGGGCGCATGCTGGGGCCGGACTAGCCTTGCGGCCACGTCAGAGACTATGAATGCCTCACTGCAGGTTCTCGGCTTGGCGCTAGGGCGGTAAGTCACCCTGCCATGGCTGCAACGTGCAAACTCCGTGACCCTACCCTGGTCTCGATTGTAACTCGCAGACACTTGCAAGAAAGGTTGCAAGCATGTCGTCTTGGCCAAGTCGTTGTCATGTCCGCAGCGCTTGACATGCTCGGGCCATCGCTGCGCGGGTTGAGGACGACGCCTGCAGACGCGGCCGGAGAGGCCTCTGCGCTGACTAGTTGCGAAGGTGCAAGCGCAGACGCGGGTCCTTCAGCTAGTCAGCACGTTCGGGAGCGGCACGGGGCTGCGCTGGGGCTGCCGAGCCACTTCGCCGAGCCCCCCCCCAAACCGACCCCCTCTACCGTCAGGCAAGCATGAGGGCTGTAGGCAGGGAGAGCTAGGATGAAGTAGATGCCCAAGGTCGACGGCCGAGGTCCTGTTCGGCTGTCTAGATGCTTGGTGGTTGTCGAGCCATAAAGTCAAGGGGCGCACTGCTGTGACCCACTTGCAGCCCCTGCCTGCCGGTGCCTACCCGAGCGCCCAGCCAGGGGCACCCACGTCACACGTTAACACTGACAACCTTAATTACTTGCGGGCACACTATATCATCATGACGCAGGAGCTGGGACGACGTGCCGCTGCAAGAGGACGCCAAGGAGCCGCTCAAGGCGGCGTCGCTGGGGCCGCACGTGGGCCTAGCGCTCGTTCGAGACCTGGGTTACAGCTCAGCCTTGGATCTAGCTCTCATCAGTGACGAGCAGATCCAAGCACTGAGGGCGGCGGCACCTGTCCTTGGATCCGGGCCTGGAGGCGGGCCAGCGGCGGGCGGGCCGGCGGCGGGCGCGGCGGCCGCAGCAGGAGGCGGGCTGAAGCCACTGGAGATAGCCCGGCTGGTGGCCGTGTGCCGGGCAGCGCGGGAGGCGCGTGTGTCGCCGCGGTCTGGGTCACTGCAGGTGGGTGCAGGGTCGATAGCGTGGGGCGATGTTGTGTTTTAATGGACGGCGATTGGGGCCATGGGCAGCTGGACGGGATAAGCCGTCAGCCGCACTGGCAAGCAACGCAACAGACGACCAATGAAAATACGTGGGCTCCATGTACCGTACTAGTCCCGCGTCTGCTCGTGCCATGTCGTCCTCCTCCTCAATGCGGCACGTGCGACTGCCGCAGGAGCTGGCTGACCTGCTGCGTGTGCTCAACAAGGCGGTGGTGGTGGACCTGGGCGGCCTCACCTTCTCGGGGCCGCTCAAGCCCCACACCAGCGGCGGCGGCGGCAGCAGCGGCAACAGCGGCGGCACTGGGGCCGCGCAGCAGCAGCTGCTCCGTATCAGCGGCAACAACGTGAGGCGGGGGCGCTGTGTACTGGCGTGGTGGCACGGGGATGTCTACAAAGGCTGGGTGCTGGGCGCTCGGAAGTTCGGTATACTGCACGTGCGAACTGGTCTCATGTTCAATGCGCGCACATACCTCGTCGCGCCCTGATCCCTTG
The DNA here is from genome assembly GCF_000002595.2 of Chlamydomonas reinhardtii. Classification (NCBI taxonomy): domain Eukaryota; kingdom Viridiplantae; phylum Chlorophyta; class Chlorophyceae; order Chlamydomonadales; family Chlamydomonadaceae; genus Chlamydomonas; species Chlamydomonas reinhardtii. The sequence goes on along the minus strand of NC_057009.1, from coordinate 1,146,235 downwards.
CCTGTTCGCATCCCCGTCGCTCTCTCTCCTCCGCAGGTGACGCTGGTGAACGGGCACCTGCACCTACGGCCCGACCAGGCGCTGCAGGTCACCGGCCGCAACGTGCTGCTGTCAGACCTGACCATCGAGGCAGCCCGCGCCGTGCCCTCCTCCTTCTCCGCCTCCTCATCCTCCGCCTCCACCTCCACGAATCCAAACGTCGCCACCGCGGGTGAAGCCGCCGGCGCGGCGGCGGCGGCGGCGGCGGCTCCTGCACCGTCGCCACAGCGTGTGGACATCGGGCTGGTGTCGGTGCTGGGCGGCACGGCGCGCCTCACGCGCTGCCGGCTGGTCAACCCGTGCCCGCACGTGGCGTTGCTGGTGGGCGGCGGCGCGCGGGCGGAGCTATGGCACAGCGAGGTGGCGGGCAGCGGCGGCGCGGGCGTGCTGGCGCTGGGGCCGGGCGTGGTGGTGGCGGTGCACCACTGCCGTGTGGCGGACACGGCGGGTGAGGGCGGGCCTGATGAGACACGCTTGAGGGAGCGCATGACTGCATGAGCTGCGACCGGGTCGGGCTTTGGGATGCTTGAAGGGCTGCTGAAGGGCGGGTACTGTTGTACCTATGCTGACCTGGGCTACGTGCACACCTGTGGCCCTTTGCTCATGTGGACACGTCACGAGCAGGCACGTGTGTGCATGTGGGCGGCGGCGCCAGCGCGGTGCTGAGCTCCAGCGAGCTGCTGCGCAGCGGGCTGTTCTGCGGCCTGGTGGCGCAGGGGCCCGGCAGCCGCGTGGAGGCGCAGCGGCTGGTGGTGGACGGCGCCACGGAGAGCAACGTGTTTGTGGAGCAGGGCGCCGGCGTGCTGCTGCAGGACAGCAGGTGCGGCCGGGTGGGGACTAGGGGGCAGGCGGCAGGACGCGCTGGGGCAGGACATGGGCAATGGCATGTGGTCCACCGGCGTGGTCACCTCTTGCCTTCAAAGCGTGGCAATTTAGCACCCCTGCTCCCTCCCGCTCATGTTGTCCCCCTGCAGGCTGACGCATTCAGTGGAGCGGCAGGGGTTGCAGGCGCGCGGGCGCGGCAGTGTAGCGGAGCTGCAGCGCTGCGTGCTCAGCGGCAACGGGCAGAGCGGCGCGTACGTGCTCAGCGGGGCGGCGGTGAAGCTGCAGGTGCGGCGTGAGGCGTGAGGCGTGAGGCGGGTGGGCGCTAGGGGGTAGGACGGCGTTGGCCGAAGGCTGTGGGAACAGGCAGCATACCGTCGGTTGGGGTGTGTGCAGCGGGATGGAAGCGTGCGCCTGATCGCCTTTGTGGCCGGTGGGCTGGGGCCGGCAGCGCGACACGCAGGCATGCCTCTTGGGCACGCCCGTACCAGCATCCGATATGAGGATCTCGTCAGGGCACCTCAAGCCGCGCCCCTACCTGCGCCAAGCGGATGAGTCCAGCCGCTAAGCCTTCAAGCCCCCCTACCCGTGTGCCCTTACCCCCGCCGCACGCAGGGCTGCACGCTGCAGGGCAACGGCATCTCGGGCCTCATGGCGGGGGGCAGCGGCAGCCGGGCGCAGCTGGCGGGCTGCCAGCTGGCGGCCAACGCGGGGGCGGGCGTGCACGTGGTGGGCGGCGCGGAGGCAGAGCTGGATGGATGCGAGGTGCGATAGACGCGGCGGGACTGCGGGACTCGGGGACTGGGGGGGGCTTGGGGAGCTTGGGGAGCTGCGGGCTGGGGAGCTGCGGGGCTGGAGAGCTGCGGACTGCGGGGCACAGAATGGTCCCAGCTGGTATGGACCGAGGGAGACCGCAGGTGACGTGTATCGTATGTAGGCGTGTCCCCATTCCATCTGCTCCTTTCCGTTGTCACAGGTGACTGGCGCGCCGGCGGACCAGCCGGCGCCTGCACCAGCCATCAGTGCTGACGGGGCTGCGGGCGAGGTGCCGCCGCCTCCGCCGCCGCTGATCCGGGCCCAGGGCGAGGGTAGCCGTGTGGTGGTGCGCGCCACGAAATGCAGTGGCGACGTTGCGGCGTTGGAAGGGGGCATCGTGGACATGTGAGCCTGAGCCTGAATCCATTCTTTTCGTATCATATTGGCATGTTTTTTTTACGGCATCTGGGTCGGCTGTTCGCTAGGTGTGCAGGGCCGCCGCACGTGTGTGCGTGTGCGGGGCTGCTGCGTAACTTCAAGGCGCCGTACGAGGCGCACCATTGCGAGTGCAGGCCCGGTGCCACAGCCTGTCGTTCTGTTGTGCTCCACGGCTCCTGCGACTCGTGCGCGTACTGTGTCCTTCATAATGCCATGCCTGTCGAACCGAACCGCAATGGGGTTTGAGTCGGGAGGCGGGGAGGCGCGGGTGAATGTCGACCAAGGTCTGTGTTGGAATCATTTGAGGGGACGCCAAGCAGGACCTTACCGACAGCTTTGGAGCCCTGTAAAACGGGCACTTTCCATTACGCTGCACGTTCACGTTCATGTCACCACCTCCTGCCACCTCCTGTCACCTCAGCGCCGGATGCAGTGACCATTCGTCCTGTGCAGCCGTTCACAGCTGTGTAGCCGCAGCCGGCGGCGGTGGGTCAGGCTGCTTCTCCGACAGGCACCAGCCCAGCCTGGCCCAGCACGAGACCCAGGCGCCCTCCTTCGAGGCTCTGCCATTTTGCTGCATGTCGGCGGCACGTCTCAGCCACAATTACATTTCACCATCTGGCCAGCGCGCTCATAGCTCTTTATCCAGAGCTGCATCGGGCCCTCTCGCACGCCGTGTGGGTTGGCCAGCGGCCGCGTTCCCTGCAGTAACGGTAGCCCGGCTCCCGCTCTTACGCTCGCTCTCGCGCACCATCCTGTTACACTCACTCCTTCAGGGTGCCAGCCCGCCATGCGTGCAAACTTGCACGCCACTGTGCAAGCTGGCGTCCCGCCCCCTCTCATTCGCGCGCACGCCCTACCCACGTGGATAAGCGGCGGTGGCCGCAATATCCAAGGGTTGCGGAGGCGCCGCACGGGCAGGCGGTCACTCACATGCAGCATCAAATACCCTGTCGGCTCTAGTATGGACGCGTGCCTTGGCGTCCTCACAAACGTACACCACTCTCCCGTGAACCAACGAAATGCAGCACTACTCTCTTATGTCTCTCGCATGACAAAGGCCCTGGAAGCGCGATAAAAAGCGCTCTCCTCTCAATGGAAAAGTGGGCTGCGCCCACGCCACTGTCTGATGCCGAAGGCACCGAAACTACCTCATCTCCCGGACACAACCAGGGTCGGTTTGTACTTTGTGCAGGCACCGCCCGCTGTGTCTAGCCGCGTCCCGCTGTCAATCACAAGCACAGCAGGCACAGGGCAACCATATACACCTCGACTTTCGCGACCTGCTTCCCGCCGTCCTATGCGCAACCACCGCCGTTACTCAAGCTGACCAATTATACACTCGGGCGCGATTCACGCGCATGGAGAAGTACACCCGACCCGCCCAACACATTATCGTCTCTTTCACTAGCAAGAGTTCATTCCCAAATTCTTCGACCTTGCAGGCGCTCTTGGCCCCCCTGTACTTCCTTGCGCATCCACATCCGAGCCCACACACGACTGGAGAGGGTGGGCCACCCTGCCTGCTCCACACACCTGCCATACCGGCCCACCCAATCTGGCAGGTGCTGACACGCCGACGGCTTCATGCGATGCATCGCGTCACGACCCACGTGACAACTGACTGCAACCCAGCGTACTGCAGCCCGGCCCGCCGCCAACACCGCTCGCATCCGGCGATTGGCAGTCTACGCGCGTGCACACTTGCTCAGGCCCGCCATGCCACTCTGTGCGCACACATACAGAAACGCAGCAAACGGCCCGGCAATCCCCGCCCACCTACTTTTACGTGCGCGCACGGGTGGATGCTTATGCACTGACGTGGCATTTTGGGGCCGCATGAGTCGCTCACAGGTCTCCACGGCCTCATTGACACATTTATTGGCATGCCGGCAAGTGCGCGCGAAAGCGGTGCTCCATCGCGCGCGTGCTCCAGGCACAGTCAAAGCTGCCTTCATACTGGGGGCCTCATGCGCATTGGGAAAGATACCCAGGCACGGGCATTGCCCTGCAGAAATGTCCCACGCACGCCCAGGCATGTACGGTACACACGCATTCTGCACGTCATTGCAAGACACCTTGGACTTGGCCGGAGCACGAGTTGGCGATAGCGAGGCGCACACCCTGTATGAAATCCCTGGCCGCCCAGCAATTCGGTCTTGTTTGCACGTGGCATGCCGCGGGTGCTAGCCACAGCGCGAAGGTGCGGGCTAATTTGCACACCGCCCATCTGAATCAAGACTTGGGCTCATTAACACGGCTTTTCAGCCGGGCGATGACGTTGTTCGGCCTCAGACTGTGGAGGGGCTCAGCCCATTTTCCCGTGACCGGGGAACACTTGTCAGCCTGTGCCTGTGCCTGTCGCTGCCTTCTACCACAGTGGCAGTATCTGGAACTATAACCCCTCCCGCCGACATGTACATGGATGCATAGAGGTATCAGATCAAGCTGTAAATATTATGGCACTCACACGCACCGTCACACACGTACGACAACGTGTGCTCATCACAAGAGCTCACTCATGTACGGCATGCGAGCCTTGCCTAAAGCTAAGCGCTCTACCGCTCGCGTGCCCCGTCGCCTCAGGCGCTGCCAGGCAGCTTCTCCTCCTCCTCTCCTCCTCCGCCTCCTCCCCCCTCCGCGCCCTGCCGGGGCGGCTCGCGCGCGACCTGCAGCAGCAGCTGCTCCCACCGCGCCGCGGGCCCGCCCCAGGACACGTCCGCCGCCATCGCCCGCTGCCGCAGTGCCGTGTAGTTGGCGCCGCTGCCGCCCTCATACAGCACCTGCGCCGCCTGCACCGCGCGCACCAGCGACCGCACCGCCTCGCGCTTGGCGAAGCTGTCGTCCGCCGAGCCCACCGGCCGGTCCATCACCAGCCCCAGCTTGCCCGGAGGCGGCTGCGGCGGCGGCTGCAGCCCACTGGACCCGCTGCCACTGCCTCCGATGCTGCCGCTGCCGCTGCCGCTGGGCGCACCGGCGCTGCTGGCACCGCTGGTGTCAGCGCCGCTGGCGCTGCCGCCGCCAACGTCGGCACCGGGCGCGGTGATGGCGTCCAGCAGGCCGCCGGTGGGCGCCACGATGGGCAGCGTGCCGTAGCGCAGCGCCGCCAGCGCCACCAGGCCGCACGGCTCCCAGCGGCTGGGCACCAGCAGGAAGTCCGCGCCCGCCAGCAGCAGGTGCGCCAGCGGCTCGTCCAGGCCCACCACACCCACCGCGCGGCGCGGGTAGGCGCGGCCCAGAGCCGTCAGCCCGTCCGCCAGCCACTGCTGCCCGGCGCCGGTGTCGGGCGCGGCGCCCAGCATGGCCAGCTGCATGGGTCGGCTGCCGGGCAGGGCGCGCGGTAGCGAGGCCGCGGAGAAGGAGGAGCCGGCAGCCGCGGCGCTGAAGGCGGCGGGGGCGGTGCGCGGCGGCGGCGCCGGCCGCGGCGTGTCGCCCAGCCCAAGCGCCTTGCGCATACGCGTGGGCAGCCGCCAGGCCAGCCGCGCCGCCTGCTCGCGCTGCCGCTGCATTTCCGCCGCGGCCTCGGCGGCCTCCGCCGCCTCCGCCGCGGCGCGGCGCGCCGCCGCCACGTCCGCCGCCAGGGAGCGGTTGACTGCTCCCGCCTCCAGCGGCTGCCCCATGAGGTCGGTCAGCGCCGCCAGCACCACGTCCACGCCCTTCTGCACCTCCAGCCGCCCCACGAACGCAAACAGCGGCGCCGCCGGGTCCTGCTCCAGCCCCAGGACCGCCTGCAGCTCTGCCTTGGCGGCCGCCTTGCCCACCGCCACACTGGCAGCGTCGAAGCGGATGCGCGGCGACAGCAGCGGGTCCGTGGCGGGGTCCCACACCGCCTCCGAGTCCAGGCCGTTCATCACGCCCTCCAAGCCGCGCTCCGACAGGATGCGCAGGAGCTCATCCGCGCCGCGCGCCGGCACGCCCGGAGGCAGCGGCGGCGCCGACGGCGCCGGCGCGGGTGCAGGCGTGGGCACGGTGGTGGCGCCCGGCGGCAGGGCCTCGGTAGAGGGTGGTGGTGGAGCGGGCGGGGTGGTGAGCTCGCGGGCGTAGCCGGGGCTCACGGTCACCAGCTTGTCGCTGGCCAGCAGCGCGGCGCGCAGCCAGGACAGCGGGCCACCGCCGCCATCGGTGGTAGGAGTCGGCGCCGGTGACGGCGGTGGGGCCGGTGCTGGGGCCGGGCTCGGTGCTGGGCTCGGTGCTGGGCCCGGGGTCGGGGTGCTGGTGGTGCTGCTGGAGCTCGAGCTGGCGGGCGGTGGAGGCGGCGGGGGCACGGCGCCGCGGGTGCCGGGCCGCACGGGCGGTGCGGGCCGGGCTCGGGCCGGCCTGGGTGCCGTACCTGCAGCGCGGGGCCCGTCACCCACGGAGCTGGTTGGTCTGGGGCTGGGGCTGGGGCGAGGACCTCCCGACGGGCCCCGCGTCGGTTGTGGCAAGCCGCCAGCACCGCCGCTCCCCTCATCCCCGTCGCTGTCCACCTCCTTCTCCTCCATGCCCTGGCGCTGCTCCTCCTCCTGCTCCTGCTCCTGGCTCAGCTCCAGATGGCCTTCCACAGCGGTGCGTGCTGCGCTGCCCTCCCCAGTACCCTTGGTCGCCTCCACTTCCACCTCCGTCGCCTCGACATCCGCCACCTTGGCCTCGTCCGCCTCGCCCACCTCTCCCACCACGGCTGACGGCGGCGCCTCAGCCTCTGCCTTGGCCACGCCTCCGCTGCCGCCCAGAAGCATCTGCTGCAGCGCGATCAGCGGCAGGCCGAGGCGGTAGAAGGAGTCCGCGTCGAAGAGGCCCTGGAAAGCGAAGTTGTGCACGGTGAACACGACCTTGGCCCCCGACAGGCGGCCCGCCACGAAGCGCCGGAAGGACTTGAGCGTGCCACGCAGCCGCTGCTGCTCGGCCTCATCAGCGGCAGACGCCGCTGCCGCGGCGGCGTTGGCCGCGGCAGCTGCGGCCGCAGCCGATTCCGCGGTGTTGTCTTCCCGCAGAAGGCGCTGCAGCTGCTCTGGCTTCAGCACCTGCTGCACCGGCGGCTGGCCCCGGGCCGCGCCGGCTACGGCACCCGCGGCTGCCGCAGCCTCGGCCATCTCCGTGAGCGCCTTTGAATCGTTGTTTGCGAGCGCTGCAGCCGCCTGCATCGCTGCTGCGGCAGCCGCTGCGGACGCGGCCCGCGCCGCCGCGGCGGAGGGCGCCAGGAGCTGCCCCGTGGGCGCTCCGGCTGTTGCCGCGTCGGCCGTGTCCTCGCCGACATCCTCGTCGCCAGGGAGACCCAGCCCCGCTGCCTGCACCTGCAGCGACACCAGCAGCTGCAGCAACAGCCCCTCCTGCCGCCGCCGCTCCGCCTCCACCGCCGCCTCTGACAGCGCCAGGTCGGTGGACATGGACGCGCCAGAGTCGGCGGCAACCGAAGCCGAGGCGTTGTTGATTGAGCCCTGTCGCTGCTGCTGCTGCTCCTGCACATCAGACGCTGCTAACAGCTGCATCTGTGGCTGTGGTGGAGACGCCGGCTGCCGCTGCTGCTGCGGTTCCCAGCGCGGCTCCTGCCAGGGGTCTGGCGGGGGGGCGGCAGGCGGTGGCGGAGGTGGGGGCGCAGTCTGCTGCGCAGTGGGCGGCTGTTGCCATCCCTGATCACTCCAGGCGGCATCGCCGTCGCCATCGGGGCCCACGTGGCTGCCGCCGTCATCACCACCTTCCCAAGGCCCACCTCCTCCAGCCTCCTGCCGCTGCTGCTCCTGGTGCCAGCTGCCCACCTCCTCGTCCGAGTCAGCCCCTGACTCCGGCGGGCTCAACATGACCGTTGCGATCCGGGCCGGTGACGGCGCCGCCTGCAGCTGCGCTTCCGCTGTCCACGGCGGAGGCGCTGCCGCAGCCTCCTCAACAACGCCACCACTGCTGCTGTCGCCGCTCTTGTGCGGAAGACCAGTGCTGGGTGGGGCGCCAGGACGTGGCGCGCCGCCGCCGCTGCCCAGCGCAACGACACCCTCGGCGTCCGCCGCTGCGGCCGCGGCCATGGCAGCAGCCGCCTCGGCGCCGGCAGTAGCAGCAGCGTCGGCCGACAAGGCCGCCGCCGCCCGGGCGGCCCGTGCTACTGCCGCCGCGACTTGCTCATCATCTGCGCCACCTGCTATGAGCGGCGCCGCCGCTTCCTCAACCGCTGCAGCCGCCGCCTCGGCCTCAGCCTCCGCCACCGCCTCGGCCTGAGCTGCCTGCTCGTCTGGTGACGACGGCGCAAACGCGGCGGGCGAGTCCGCCTCGCCCACTCCTTGCGGCCGTCTCAACGCCTCAAGCCGCGACTGCAACACACGACGAGATGGGCCGCGAGCACGTGAGGTGTGTGCGCCCACCAGACCCTTACACCCGCACCCACATAGCACGACACCCACATGCCCACGCTGTTGCCGTTCCTTCCCCGTACCGTACCCTCCAGCGCTACCCGGCATCCGGCCCCGCCTGTCCCTCCCCGTGCAGCTATGCCATCAGTCAGCCCCGCCTCACCTTGACCATGGCGCCCCAGTACAGCGCCGAGGCAGCCACCTCCCGGTACGCCTGCAGCCACAGCGGCAGCAGCGCCGTGGGCCAGTCGTTGCCCACAAACACCAGCTGCTGTGTCCGCTGCCGCAGCTGGTGCTGCCGCCACTGCGCCGTCGCGGCCGTCGCGGCGGCAGCCGCCCGCTGCGCGGCAGCACCTGCGCCTGCGCCGCGTCCGCCGCCGCCGGGGCTGGGGGCGCGGCTGCTGCCGGCCGAGGGCGAGCCGGAGGGGCTGCGAGTGCGCTGCCGCAGCTCCAGCGCTTCCCGCAGCCGCTCCGAGCCGCCAGGCTCCATGGCAATCGCGGGCTGCGCACGGCCGTTGCTCAGCACGAAAGGCAGGGCCTGGCGCGGGAGTGCACTGCCCTCTGCGCCGTCCTCCTCGTCCGCCCATGCCGCCAGGTCGTCCTGCGAGGAGCCACATTGCAGCAGCTCAGGCCCCAGGACCAGCAAGGTCCAAGGCCCCTGGGCACAAGCCCCCACCCGGCAACGGCACCTCGTGTCTACAGAGCCCCTGCCCACAACCCCAACCCCGCCCCCAATCCCACAGCGCAACCGTTCCCACACCCGCAGCGCTCACCCGCAGCTGCTGCGGCATGCCCTCCGGCCCGTCCAGCCACAGCAGCACCGGCGCCGCCAGCGCCGCCTGGCACAGCACGCTGTTGCGCGCCTGCAGGTCCGCGCCGCCCAGGCGGCCCTCGGAGTACGTGTACACGCCCACACTGGGGTCCGCGCCCGGCGGCGGCAGCGCCCCCAGTGCCGACATCACCGCGTCCCGCCCCCTGCCGCCGCCGCCGCCGCCACTGCCTGGCGGCGGCCCCTGCCCGCCGCCGCCGGCCCGGAAGACGGGGTGGTCCACAAACACCCGCAGCACGCCACGCTCCTGGCAGGCATACAGCCGCGCGTAGGTCACGCGTGTCGGCTGCGCCGCCTCCGCGGCGCGTGCCGCAGCCTTGGCCGCCGCCGCGACCGTAGTCACCGCCTGCTGTGCTCGCGCTACGATGTCTCCTGCTCCTTGCCCGCCTGGTCTTGCCCCTACTCCACCCGGGCGCCCTGATCCCTGCGGCCCGGCCGCCTGGCCTCCACTCGCTGCGCCCTCCCCGCCTGCTCCTCGCCGCCCCAACGCGCCCCTGCTCCTGCTCCCGCCGTCCGCAGCCTCGTCTGGCGGTCGCCCCGGATCGCGCAAGCGTCTGCTCGAGCTGTTGCCTCCTCCAGTGCCCCCGCCCCCTCGCTCGGCAGGCAGCCTAAGCCAGGGCGGCCCGCCGCGCGCGCTTGGGCCCGTCCCGCCGCCTGCCTCCGCCGCTGCCTGCCGGCCCCCTGGCTCCATCGGCTCCGTGACTACCTCCTCCGGCTGCTGCGGCTCCTGTTGCTGTGGCGGCTGCAGCTCTGGTGGTAGCGCGGGGTCGTTGAGCAGCGCGTGCATCGGGTCCGGGAGGGGCGGAGGAGGGGGCGGCGGCAGCAGTTCTGCCGCCACCTCCACCGGCGCTAGCAGCCCCGTGTCGAACACGCCCGGGTAGTCCGCGTAGCGAGGACTCACGGTCATGACCTGGTGGCCCCTGCATACCGGTGAATGAGAAGGCGCGATCCAAGGATTCGGTCAACAGGTCAGGTCCTGCCAAGCAGCCGTCGACGCGGCCGTCCAACGACTCGACCCCCCCCCGCTCCCAGCCTCGACGACACGCATACTGCGGTCGCCGCGGCCTTAGGACCGCCCGAATTTGTTGCAGCATGTAATTTAGCCTCAAAGGCACTTATTTTGAACCGCGGATGCCACGCAGAGCGCAGCTCGCGTACCTCAGCGCGAGCGCTGCTGGCAGGGCGGCGACGACGTCGCCCAGGCCCCCCGTTTTTGACCATGGAGCAACTTCCGTGCTCACGAAGACCACCTGCATTTAGGCGCGACGCTTAAAACACCCTCTAGTGTTCGTTTTAGCGACCATCACACGCGGAATCCCCTAACCCCCACATCAGAATACATAATTGGGGCTTCTTCCACTCACTTGAAGCTTGTCATCCTTGTTCGCTCCACATGAGCAAGCACGGCTTGAGCGCTGCGGCCGGGGGTGTGCCGCTGCCCGAACGGCAGGGAGGGAAGAAGAGGCCGGGGTACCTGTCCCCCAAACGATCATCACCGTTTACGTGTCTGCGTCAGCGGCTGTCCCAGCAGCCGACGCCGCAGCGCACGACCGTCCATCCTGTTTTGCTAACCTTGCCTCCGTTCTTACATCAACTAGCTAACATATAAGCAGTGATAATAGTTATCATGTGCGGTTGCGGCAATTTCTGTTATCAGCGCGGCTGAGACGAGTACCAGGGCGCTATCATCTAGCTCGCTTTTGAGCATCCAAGCATTCCTTTCGTGCGCTCTTCGTGTGTATACTCTATATTGCTTGTGCCTGTCAGAGGCAAGGGTATTTGACGCGAAGCGTTCAACAATCAACATGCCGAAGAATACTCGAGGACTACTGTGCATAGATAGCACTCCCGCATGTGCGCCACCGCATTTAAACTCAACGACGGAGCACCCAGTATCCTGCTACTCGCCGAGCGTTGCGTCGCGCTCCGTATTTAACGGCTACACCAAAAGGCGGGCGGCGTGCCGCTGGCCTGCCGCCACCCGCCTTACGCAACGGTTCCCCAAGCATAAGTCCGGACAGTCCGCGATACGACATCAAGCCTCATGCAGCCATGGCCTGAACGCCTGTTTATGTCAGTTCCGAGCAAGCGTGTAGCGGCCATCACACTACGTCGCCCCCAATGCAGTCAGGCCTCCCCATAGAAGCACACCGATAAGCCCCACGCCCCACACCCCGCCCTCCGTTATCTTCCCAGACTGAGCAATCAAGTTCTCCTTTCAGACACTCCACGGCTGCCGCCTCCTGCCAGGAGATGCTCCTGTCTCCTCATGTTATCATGTACATCGCCGACACCGTCCTTGGCACACATCGCTGCTTGCACACCCTCACTTCATCCCGCCATCCCGCCTCCCCTGCCGCCTCTGCCTACCATTCCCTCCTGTCAAGGCCCTCTTGCTGCCCCTGCTGCAGCTCCTGCTGAGCACCCGAGCACTTGTACCGCGTCTCTCTACCGCCTGGCCGCCGCCTGCGCCGCCTTGCGCTGCTCCACACGCAGCTTGCCCACGGCGGACTGGATGTCGTCGAGGATGGCGCCAGCGTCGAAAAACTTCTTCTGGGCCGCAGCCCAGCCGCCCAGCTCCTTGTCCACCTGCACGCGTAAACGAGAACGTGCAAGACGGGGCTGGTCATGGGTTAAGTGGGTTGATGCTGGATGGGCCGGGCTGCTGAGGGCAAGGACGCGGGGTGGTTCGTTGCATACTATCCAGCTGCTCCAGCCAGCACCCCGTGCACACCACGCCCTGTCCAGGGATCCCATGAGGCCACGACCCACCTGCCACAGGTTTGCGGGCGGCAGTCCGGTCTGCTGCGCCGCCACCTCCTTGCAGGTGCGCGGGTTCACGCGGAAGCCCAGCCGCGCGAACTCGTGCTGCGCCGCGGGCGTGAACAGGAAACGGCAGAACTCGGACGCCGCCTCGCGCACCTCGGGGCCGCGGGCATCCACCACCTGGGCCGGGAGGCGGGGGAGGCGGGAGGCAGCGGCAGGGGGATTTTCAGGCACGACCCGACTCAACGACGGAGGTGGGGATTGCCGGGCAGGGGTAACGGTATTGAGCGAGGTGGAGAAAGGCGGAGTGGGGGAGGACACGGGTAAAGCTGGCGAGTGGGCAGGAAGGCTGTTCGACACTTCGCGCACGTAGCACCTCCAACCTCAGCCCGCCCCCCAGTTGCTACCCCCGCCGTGCCCACCTTGTCCACCAGCGCCAGCGGGCACTCGATGCGGATGTTGTAGGAGGGCACCAGGTACGGCAGCGCCTTGTCGCCGTACACCTCGTTGGTCAGGATCACCTCGTTCTCGTACGTCAACAGCACGTCGCCCACCTGGGCGTGTGCACATGTGCATGGCCGTGTGAGAGAGCACATGAGTAGGTGTACGAATGCGGTGTGTGCAGCGCAAACACACATGCACGGTAGCCAAGGCACGCGCTGTCACACATCTCAAGTTGGATGGCACAGAAAGTGATACGGCTGTGCGATGGCGAACACATGCAACTTGTGTGTTACACCCCCGTGCAGCCCTACCTTCTGCTTATAGAACACGTCCGACGCCTCGCGCGCATCACGCGGCTGCACCACCACGTTCTCGAACACGCGCTGCACATACGCCAGCGCGGCGGCGTTGCCCTTCTTCATCTTGGCGCCCCACAGGGCCAGGAAGATCCACCTGCGCGGCAGCGGTCGAGGAGGGGTGGAGGGATGAGATGGTGTCCATGTGTGGAGGCCTGGGCCGTTTCCTCTTGTACTTGCTGGTGCCGCCCGCGCTGGCGCACGTCGTCTTAAGCTCACTGCATCCCCAAACAGGCCCTTGTCGCCGAATTGCATGCTAGCGCACTTGGGGTTGGTGCCCGTGGCCCTCGGCCTGTGCCCGGCCTTAAGTATGAACACGTGTGCACACGCACAAACGGCTCCCGCACCTGGCCACTCCGGCGGTCTTGGGGTTGGCCAGCACCACCTCCACACCCGCCCGCGTGAGGTCCTCCCAGGTGCGGATGTTCTTGGGGTTGCCCTGCAAGGTCATCAAGCGCCACGAGCAGGTGAGCTCAGCAGGGGCAAGGAGCGCCTCTAACGTTTGCCTCGAGGCAGAGACGTGCACACGCCCGGACCAACCACACCGCCGCCCGCACACACCAATGACACCCAGCACGCCTTCCTCCCGACCCCAGCAGTCCCCTTCCGACATCTCCCACACCTCCCACACCGCCACTTAGTCCCAGGCCCACATCCCCAAACCCCGCCCCCGCCCCCCACTCCCACTCCCATGCAAGCCCTCGGCCGCACCTGGCGCACCACGAACGCCACGGTGGTCTCGCACACCACGCTGGCTGCCGGGTAGGCGCTGCGCCAGTCGGGCCGGATCAGCCCCGCCGACACGATCTTGTCCAGGTCCAGAGGCAGCGCCAGGGCCACGATGTCGGCGGGCAGGCCATCGATCACGGCGCGGGCCTGCGGATGGAGGAGGAGGAGGAGGAGGGGCAGCCGCAGGTAAGGTGAGGTGAGGATGGGGGAAGACGGGACTTGAGAAGAGCGCAATGGGAGGGCGAATGCGGCGTCAGACCACCACCACTAGCAGCGGCAGCCCAGCAGCAGGTGTGGGCCTGAGCCCTGCCCTACCCCGCTGTCGCGGTCAGCTGCTGCATCAGCTGCTGCATCAGCTGCTGCGACTCGAGCCCGAGCCCGTGGGCTTCCCTACTCAGCTGCTGTTCAAGTCAAGTGAGACCCGCCACCCATGCCGGCATGAACGCACATGAGCAGAGCCGTTGCCGAACAGCTTGGGCACTGTTAGTGCTCGCAACCCAGCCTCTAGCCACCCCAGCCTTCCCACTGCGGCACATGGCGTTCATATGTGTGCGGCCCCACCCGCTCCCACCCGCCATCATCCTCAAGCCCCCGCCCGTCCCCGCCCCGCCCAGCCCCACAGCCACACACCAGCCCCAAACTAGCCCAACCCCACAGCCCCACGCCCGCCCCACCCCAGACACCCCCATCCACACACCTGCACGCCACTGGCGGCGAAGGTGAGGCGGAAGCGCACATCCACGCCCTTCGTGCGCTCGTACCACTCCCGGAACGCGCGCGTCACACGCACGTACGCCAGCTTGGTCACCGCGAACGACGCCAGCGTCAGCACAACCTCCGGCGGCTGAGCCGCGACGTCCGCGAGCGGCTGCGGCCCCGCAGCTTCGCCGCCATCGCCGTCGCCGTTGCCGCCGGGAGGCGGAGGCGGCAGGGCTGGCAGCAGCGTGGCCGCGGTGATGAGGTGTGATTGGAGCGACCGCGACTGCGACTGCTGCTGGTCCTGGCGCTGCGCTTGCTGGTGCTGCGAGCGCTGGGGGTCGCCTTGCTGGCTTGCTTGCCCGCTGCTGGAGGGCGTCAACGACGCCGCATGGGGGCTGGGAGCACCGGCAGGCCTGAGCGCAGGTCGAGGGTGCAGGAGCGGGGAGGTCAGGCCAAACGGGCGTGGCGGGCCGACCCGGCAACCTTCTCCCACTTGCCATTACGCGCTACTTACCTGTCATGATTAGCGGCAGGTCCACCAGTCCTATCGCTTGTTAGAACGGGTGCGTGACCGGCCGCGTGCGCAGGCGGCCTCGCTGCACTCGCCGGCTCCAGAATCCCCCGCGCGACGCCTAAGCTGGGAGCCAAGAACGACATTACTTATACGCTGCCCTGGTGGCAATGCGCTGTCGATCAGCGATGCGAGCGTAAGAAGCACTTCTGAGTCTGCAAGGAAGTGTCTTGGTAAGTAGCTCTATATCTCCTTGCAACGGTAATTATCTCGTTGGGTTTGCACAATTGCACGCAAAGCCACTATGTGCACTTGGCGTGCACCATGCCTTTTGATGTGAGGCGCGCAAAGCAAAGTGAATGAAACAACGAACGTATGTAATGGTCGGGCTTGCAGCCATGTGTTAGCCAGTTACGCATGCCGATTTGGGTTTGGCGTGCGGTTGCACAAGGCTCGACGAGGCCATCAGGCCCCATGCACACGCGAGGCCCGTGCAGCGGCCCCCCAGCATATCCCCGGTGCGTCCGCTGACGCCCCCCTAGCTGCCACGGCCGTGCCCCTTGACACGTGCTACGTCACTGCAACCAGGAACCTTGGAAGTCCCTGCCAGCCTGCATGCACGCAAGCAGTACACTGCAGTACATACAAAGAGCGCACAACATCTCGGGCACCGTCGGGCACGCGTTCCTGGCAGCTATTAATCGCGTGCTTGCACGCTATTACGGTGGCCGACATTGTACAAGCATTGCAACACACGCCTGTGTATCCTGCGCCGTGGGCCCGTGGCCGTGCGCCCCGCCGGCCCGCCCGTTGCCGTCCGGAACCCTAGCCCTACCTAGCCCGCCCACACCCATATCGTTTCATGGCCGTATGGGAGCTGTTGAGTGTTGACGTTGCATGGCAGAATGCAGGTTCAGTCAAAAGCCGTAGAACGTATCGGCCGAGTGTGTGCACGTGTGTCGCATATGAATGCGGATGTTATAGAGGGGACAGTCCCAGCACCCGAAGACACCGAGCCATCACATGCTATCAGGGCCCAACTTGACTCCACCAACCCCGACTTTGCTGCAAACCCTCCCGCGGACAAAGTCTGTGTGACTCCGCGCACAGTGAGTCCCAGCCAAGCCTCAACCCGCCAGAGCCCCACCGCTGTGCCTCAACGCCACAAGCCTAGGCACAGAAGTGCCGGGAAACGTCTAGGCCGCAGGACACACGTACAGCGCACGCACTAACCAGGGCGCAAGCGTCCAGGTACTAGAACGGCCACCCACACGTGCATCCTGCCCACACACAAAGCCAACAACCACGCACAACCGCTCACGGCGAGGGAGGCGGGGAATCAGCGTCATACGGCAAGCGCAAAACCATGCCTTCACCAACAGCCCGACAGATGAAAGGATGCGCAGACGGCACAGTGTCCCAACCCTTTGGCCTGATACCCAAAGTCACAAACGTCTGGAGACGACCCCAGAAATCAGCTACGACGGCAAGTCCAATGCTCAGCACCCGGGCCGACGGCAGCTTCGCTCGCGCCGCCAGCCCGGCCATAACCATACGCTGCCGACCAAAGTCCAGGGCAGACATAGCAGCGAGACACACCACGCCCCACACAGGTGGCGCAAGCCCCGCAGGCGGGCGCACTAACCACAACTCCTCACGAGAGAAGGCACTTCGAGCATCCTCCGGCATGAAACCCATAGCCATTCCCATGTTTTCCCGCAGGGACAGCGCCACAGTGCAGTCTCAAAACCAGTGACGCCGGTCCCCATCCTGCATGTCAACCCCACACGCCCAACACGGGTCAACAGCAACGCCTCGCGCCCGGTCGCTAGCATGCCGTGGAAACGCCCAGCAAGCGTTGGCGGCGACACGCCACAGTGCTTCCTTATGATGATTCTCCCATTTCAGCGACCACAAGCGGGCCAAGGTGCACACGAAGGCCCCCGCCGCCAGGGCAGCCCCCACCCCCGACACACCCGCATCGCACACATACTGCAAATGCTTAGCCTTCAGGGCGGCTAACTGTGGAGCCATTTGTAGCACGGTCCCCGCCTTCACCGTGTAGGCAGTGAGCAGGATGGGCGGCCCCCCGCACTGCAACCAGCCAAGCCCCCGCACCACCTGCTGCACTGACTCCGCCGTAGCACTACCGATGTCGGCCGCCGGGAGCGGCAGCGCGGCGGCAAGCCCCCGAGCCAGCTGGGCGGCACACGCGGCGGCAGCCCAGCCAGCGGGGAGAAGGACCACCGCCGCCGCAAACCGGTCGGCCGCCTCTTGGGGCGACGCCGGCCCCGGCAGGGGCGACGGCAGGCGCGTCCGCGTACTCCAGTGCAGCACCCGCCGCCATACAGCAGTCACATACATTTCCGCACGCTTCACCAAACCGGGAGCCCTCCGCCCAAGGGCGTGACAATGCCTGCCGCAGTTCATTCAGGCCGTCATGCGCTGCAACCAGCTGGCCCACACACGCCAGTCCCGGCAGAGCGAACAAATCCGCGAAAGCCACTTCCCACGTGCGGCCGTCGCATATGGTGCGGGTACCGGTGCTGGTGGCATGTGAGATGGCTGGCTGGGTGCAGGTGTGCGCGCGCAAGACGATGGCACTTTCTGGACCGAGCGAGTTGGTGAATGCCTTGTGTTGGGTGAGTGAGGACAAAGGAAGTGTGCCCCCAGAGTGCCACGGGGTCTCACTGGAAGTTAACCCGCTGTTTGCTGGGGAATGTCTATTGTGGCCACATGATTGTCATCAGTTCCAACCCGTTACCATCCAACACGCCACATTAGGGCAACTTGCGGTTTGTGCGTTGTGTGGCACTGCACGCTTGTGGGCGGAACGCCCGCCAAGATGAGACACGATGAGAGGCACGGCCGATGGCGCCGAGTTAAGCCATCACCACGCCCAGTGTTCCGGCCACTGGTAATAGATCTACTGTTACGACCCCTGTTCGAGACAGGGCTGGGCCCTAACTTATGCCTCTTACGAGTCTTCTAGTGAATACGCGGTCACCCAAGTCTCATCCGTTGGACATCTCCAACCCCTTGCCAGTCTCTACAGTGAGTTATGTCCGGGGTGGGCTAGGTACTGCTACAACGCTAGTTGCCGTGCTCCAATCCATCCCTCCAGTACGTAGTGACACGCCACACATGCACGGTCATCGGGTCATCGGGTCATGGCCAGCCAGGATGCAGCTCCGAGCATGCAGTGCTAACGGTCTCAGCACGCACAAACCAGGAACCAACAGATTGCATTGGTTACAAGAGGGACCTGCTGACGCAGTTCACGAGCCAGTCACCAACAGTCCGGCCGCAGAATCACGCCACGCGCTAAATACGCTCTCCATTCGCACAGTGATTTCAACTACCAGGTCAAGTGCTCAACGCCAACTGCCGCACCTTCCACGCTGCCGCACATTGGTCCCGCAATCCCGCCAGGCACCTTTGCACCCGCAAACTGCGTTTTACTCCTGCTTTGGTGTCTTTGGTGTCTTTGGCGTCTTCTCCAGCGGCTCCAGGTAGAGCCTGCCTGTAGCGTACACGAGAATGTGGGTTCCCAGGGAGCAGCAGGGATTAGCGGTATGGCGCATGGGAGGGAGGTACGCGTGGGAGGTACGGTACTGCACGGTTAAGGGAGCAGATGCACAGCATGTGAAGCAATGTAACAATGCCAAGGAAAGGCGCTGAGGCGCGCTGTGAGTGCCCTTGTGGCTGCAACCTCAGACCACTACGGTACATGGCAAGTCCACACGCCGCCTGCTCTGCACATGTACCGTATCCCCGTACCAATCCAGCAAGGAACCTGTAGAACCTGTATGGTAGCAGACGCATACCGTACTGCAGTAACTGCACGGCGAGCCCACTTACCCACGATGCCGGCGCGGGCGAACTTGCCCACCTTGAGCTTCTTCCCCGCCAGCCAGGCACAGATGGACACCGGCCTGTTGTCAGCCGGCACCGCCTCCAGCCCCGACCCAGGCACGACCTTCAGGCTCTGTGTTACATCACGCAATCATCAGCCCAGCTGCCCGCCACAAGAAGAGCTCAAAGGCCTTGCTCCCGGCAAGCTCAATAAGCTAGGCCCTTCCCATCAACCAACCGAGTGGCTACTACACAACATGCCCGCAGACAGATACGGTATACTCCCCTGCCACATGGCTACCGTAGCGGCACGCTCCATTCTGGGCGTGCGACTTCCATGGGCAAGCCGCAAGCATTCGTGTTTAGTGCGGACCCGTTTACGCCCCGCCCCCGCCCTGACTAGCCAACCTCATGACCTGGGTTCTGAGCGTGCGGTGGAGGGGAAACACGCGAACTTAGGGAGCTGAACTCACCGTGTGCCACTTCTTGTTCTTGGAGCCGCAGTGCTTCTCCCATGCAGAGAAGGTCATGGGCACGCGTTGGGCGAAGTCGGGCTGCTTCTCCTCACACTCGGCACAGCAGCACACCACGCGCACGTTCTTTGGCTGCGTCAACCACCTGTCTCGCCGCAAGGCCCCGGGACCCGACGGCATACCGAACGAGCTACTCCAGACAATACCCACCAGCCTACAAACAGCCATACACCAACTCATGACTCTCATGTGGGTGAAAGCGCAAATCCCTACACACTGGACACAGTCCGACACCGTCCTCCTACCCAAAAAAGGAGACCCCCTGCTGATACAGAATAAGCGGCCCATCGCGCTGGCGAACACCCTCTACAAGCTGTATACCTCCCTCATCACTGTGAACGCCGCCCTGTTTAGCGAACAAGCCCACATCTTCACGGAGTCACAAGAAGGCTTTCTCAGAGGCCGCAATACCGAACGGCAAGTCCAAAACCTGCTCCACGCCATAGAAGACGCCGCCACCACCGGACGCGACCTCTTCCTACTGTACATTGACTTCACCTCCGCATTCAACACGATAGACCACGACAAACTGCTCATCGTCATGCACGACCTAGGCTACCCCACCGATCTGATTGAGGTGGTACGGGACCTATACGGCAAAGCCGCCACCAGCGTGCGCACTGAACACGGCACCACACCCCCCATCCCTATCCAACGCGGCACGGTACAGGGCGATGTCCTATCACCGCTACTGTTCATCATCTTTATCGAACCGTTACTCCGGTGGCTCCATGTTGGCGGGCGCGGATACCACTACGGATGCCTCACCAAAGCCGAAAACGATAAACACAACCTCAGCTCAGGCGCCTTCGCCGACGACCTGGTCACAGCCACAACCCAAATCTCCAATCTACGAATCCAAGTTGAAAAAATAGAGAAATATGCAACATGGGGCGGCCTCAAAGTCAACGTCTCCAAATGCCAACTGCAAGGCATACTCCACGGCCGCGCCCGCGCCGACCCCACCCTCGGTGGTCCCCGCAGCAAACCCCACCAAGCAGCGCTCACCAGAATGCTCGAAGGCCAAATACGCATAGATGGCACCGCTATCCCATACAAGCCCCCACATGAATCCTACAAATACCTCGGCATCCATATCGCCCCTACCCTAGACTGGAGTGCACAAGTGCAGTACATCCGGGAAAAAATAAAGAAGCGAGGGCAACGCATCGCCACATCACTCGCCACACCGGACCAGAAACTCCGAATGATACAATACACCATCCACCCAGCAGTGGCCTACAGCCTACCATTCATGCCGTACAGCACACACGACGTGGCCAGCCTCGACGCGCTCATTGCAAGCACTGCAAAAATGTGCTACGGCCTGAAACGTGGCTTCCCCACCCGCGCTATCCTACAACCCACCAACACCCTTGGCCTGGGCGTAGGTAGCATCCGCGAGCTATATGTCCGCCGCGCAGGCAAGGCCCTCGTCCAGGCCCTCAACGATGGGGGCAGGCTGGGTGCCGTCACCCGCGCCATGCTTCACCTGCAACACAGTGTGGCACAGAGAGTGCCCGCAGATCAACTCCACACGCAATGCCGCTTCTACACCAACCTACGACAACTCTCGCTGATCAAAGACGCGGGGCTGGAGCTAACCCAACAGGGCAACACATACCACACCACGCTCCACGGCCTATCGGCCCTCCTTACACGCACCGCGCCGCCAGGCACCGACGCGGAACAGGCCCTACCCTTCCGACTGATTCAACCCCTCCTTGAACTCACCAGCGACTTCCGTGAGCTCCTCAACCCGGACCGCACCTGCGTCATCGACACCAACAGTTTAAAAAACAAGTTCCCGCGGGCCCACAGGCGGCACAGGATAGCCCTCAACCGCCTTACTCTCGCACTCCACGCTGAAACCCGAGCCCGAGCCAAAACCCACAACAGCACCGCTCCCCTTACCTCTGTCCAACGCACTCTCCCGGACGGGCACACCTTCACCGGTCTTCACACGACCCACACCGCACCTGCCGCCGTCGACTGGGGCACACTTAACCGCTTCCTCCGCCAGCGCGCCCCCGCCGCCGAACCGACCGCCAATACCGGAGAAAATGCCGCGGCCGCCACCACAGCTGCCACCACCGCCACCGCCGCCACCGCCGCCACGGCACACCACGATGGCGAAAACCAGACACCTGCACAAACACGCCGGCCGGGCACACAGCAACGTAAGCGGGCCTGCATCAAGATGGTCAGGGAGCCCGAAGGACGGGGAGCCCCGCCAGCCGACGCACCAAAAGCTTTCGACTGGGATCCAGCGCTCGACCCACTTACAGACGCACACTGCGCAGACCTGCTCGATATCGCCCCCAGCCTCATCGGCCGATCCAAGCCCCCCAACCCCGAAGCGCACCTCAGACGCCTACTCCTCGGCCCCACGCCCCCAACCACGTTCACACACCGACACAAGCTCAGCCAGGAGGAACAAGACGCTTACCTGGCCGCCACGTCCGACACCTGGAAGCACTTCAGCGAAACCTACCGCACCAAAGCCCTCACCACCACCAACACCCTGTATGGACACCAGGAGCGTGTGCAGCACGTAATAGCCCGCACCACCAGCAAAGGTTCGCCGTACTACCGAGTCCAGTGGGAACCCACTGTCATCACCCCCGGCTCCCTCACCCTCTACGCCCGGAATCGCTACCGCCCCAAACCCGGCGGCCTTACCTGGCTCCTTACCCCGGGCAACGAACCTCGCGTCCTTGTGGAATGGGAAGACCTGGAAGAACCCGCCGCTACCCTGGAGGCACAAGACAACAAACAAGAACTCCTGGACGCCCTGCACGCCCGCCTTGCTGTCCCCCTGGCCCCCCGCCCCCCGGCCCCCGCTAGTGACACGCACCTAAACCCTGACCAGCGACAGGGCCGCTGGACAGACGCCAGCAATGACACAGCACGAGGGCAGCGCACTCTGCGCCACTACGTAGATATCAACGTTGAGCCCTGCAACCCTAGTCGAGACATCTACCCCACACAAACATACACCACCCAGCTCGGTATCCTCCCCGACCCTGGCTCCACGGCACACAGCACTCACCTGGCGCATGTGTACGACCCCCGCGGACGGTGCATGGGCACCATCAGCGCAGAGCGGCTCAACCTCCTCTGGCAACGCTACCAGCATGCACAAACAACCTGGCCCGAAGCGCACGCCAAATACGACCAGGGCAGAGGCTTTGCGGCGGCCATCGCCCGCCTGCTCCTCCGATACAAACCCGGGGGCGGCTCCAAATCCCACCCTGTCACTGAAAAAGGAGAACGCATTCTGTGCGACGGATTGACACAAACCCTGCACACGGCAATAGGCAGCACAACAGAGCTCTTCGCATCACCCCTTAACGTCTCGGAAGCCGCCACCACCTACTACACACTGTACGAAGAAGACATGCTCTTTGGGGCCAACTATGACGCGTACTCCCAGCCATGGGATGGAATTGCTGTCGCCTACCCCGAACCCAACACCGAAGACGGAGCACACGCGGTCCGATGGGCACTGGCATGGGCCGAACACACCGAAACCCTGACAAACACCCGCAACCCGCCAACCACTGCCACGCTGATCATCCTCCCCACCCAACGCAACGCGCCATACACACGATACCTCGCCCACCCCAGAGTCACACTCCTTGGCAGCATTTCCGCCACAGCAACACACGCCCTCCTCGGCCAGATCCACAACGACGCAGGCATCACCTTAAAACATGACCTGGTGCTGGTCAGCAATACACCCGGAGCCCGACTTGCCCAGTCCATACGCGACGCCCTAGGCACGTCTCTATACCTCTCAGGCATGCCCGTCGAACCGCAGCCCCAACTCACCTGGGCCCACACACGGTGGGTGACCAAACAGGTCCGCCGAATACACCCCCTCCCGTACCGGCCACGCCAGCCACCCTGGCCCCGTTCGTGGCCACCCAACCCCTACGCCTCAATCCCCGCGAAGGCTTCTACACCGATGGCTCAGTACAGAAAGACGCCCTTGGTCAGCCCAGCGCGTGGGGGGCCGCAGCGATCGATGCCCGCACGTCCCAAACGTATCAGATCGACGTCAACCCTGGACAACACGGCTGCAACACCATAACAAGATGCGAGCTCTCGGCCATACACCAAGTGCTCAAGCTCGACGAAGTGCAAGCGCTCCCCGAAGTCACAGTCTACACCGACTCCGCTGCGTCGTTATTCCTCATCCGCAAAACAATCAACCAGCCCCAACTCCTTACCTTCAGCAAACACAAAGCGCTGCTGGATAACATCCTCGCGCTCCTGAAACGCCGCTCCCACGCCGGCCGTCGGACAAACCTCCTCAAGGTCAAAGCACATTCAGGGATCACGTACAATGAACTCGCAGATCAGGCGGCGGTGAAAACCGCCAAGGGAGAAGAGATGCCCGGGGCCGAGTGGCTGGTCGAGGAGTCCGATAACGACCCGCGTAGTAAATACTACTGGATACGTAAAACTATCAAACCGACTGTGGAAGGGGTGCCACGAGAGAAGAACGAAGGACACTACGCGCATGACCTCAACCGCGGCATCGCCACGCTCGCAGCCCCGCACATCGCCCAAGGCCACACCCGCGAAACCCTCTACACTGGTTTCGTAGCCAACGCCATCCCAGACCTGGATATCAAATCCAGCACCCGAACCCTGAACCTGCAATCAGGCCGACACCGCAAGGCCAAACGCTGCATGGACTACTTATACGGGCAACTGTGGAACAACAAACTCGCAGCCCGCTTCGGCCGCACAGTTACAGGCCGCCGAGCCCCCCGCGCTGGCCCCGATACCCCCGCCCCATGCCCACTCTGCCGCGGACCCGACTCCGGCGGCCACATACTGGGAGGCTGCCACAACCCCCAACTCCGTGCAATGTACATTAAACGACACAACATTGCAGTCCAGGCCATCGCACGAGCCATCTCCCGCGGTGACTGCGGCGGCTGCTACATGGTAATGGACGCCACGTCTAAAGCCGATCTGCCAGACTACGCGGCTGACAACCGCTTGCCGCCATGGCTGCTCCCCGACCAGGAGGGCAAACCAGCAGGACGCCACCTACACTACCGCCCCGACATCCTACTAATTCCTTCCATCTCCCTCGCCGCAGCCCTAAACCCAGACTTTGTCGTGCTGCCCAGCGAACACGACACCATCCACATCATCGAAGCAGGATACACCGCCGACACGAACCACGCCGCCAAGCAACACGAAAAAGCACAACAGCACCAGGCCCTTGCAGCCGACCTGCGGGAAGCGGGATGGAAAGTGCAATACACCCCACAGAGTGCCATCAGCCTCGGGTTTGCAGGTACAATCCACAAAGATCTCCACCCCCTCCTCACCTCCCTGGGCGTCACCTCCCACAAAGCGAGGCAGTGCTGCGACACCCTACACGACCACGCAGTCGCCACCCTCAACCACATAGTCCTGACCCGTCGGCGCCTCGAACGGGGACTGCCAACCGGCAACCCAGAAGGGATGTAGCATCCCGGCGGGGCGCAGGCCTAGCCTGCACGCCCGCCCGCCGCCAAATGCTCGGTAGTGGGGGCGTACAGGAGGTGGGTCGGACCCACCTCCTCATCTCCCCCCACTCCCTTAAACCACACCACTTGCCTACGGCAGGGTGTATCTATTTCTATTTCTATTTCCCGTACCAATCCAGCAAGGAACCTGTAGAACCTGTATGGTAGCAGACGCATACCGTACTGCAGTAACTGCACGGCGAGCCCACTTACCCACGATGCCGGCGCGGGCGAACTTGCCCACCTTGAGCTTCTTCCCCGCCAGCCAGGCACAGATGGACACCGGCCTGTTGTCAGCCGGCACCGCCTCCAGCCCCGACCCAGGCACGACCTTCAGGCTCTGTGTTACATCACGCAATCATCAGCCCAGCTGCCCGCCACAAGAAGAGCTCAAAGGCCTTGCTCCCGGCAAGCTCAATAAGCTAGGCCCTTCCCATCAACCAACCGAGTGGCTACTACACAACATGCCCGCAGACAGATACGGTATACTCCCCTGCCACATGGCTACCGTAGCGGCACGCTCCATTCTGGGCATGCGACTTCCATGGGCAAGCCGCAAGCATTCGTGTTTAGTGCGGACCCGTTTACGCCCCGCCCCCGCCCTGACTAGCCAACCTCATGACCTGGGTTCTGAGCGTGCGGTGGAGGGGAAACACGCGAACTTAGGGAGCTGAACTCACCGTGTGCCACTTCTTGTTCTTGGAGCCGCAGTGCTTCTCCCATGCAGAGAAGGTCATGGGCACGCGTTGGGCGAAGTCGGGCTGCTTCTCCTCACACTCGGCACAGCAGCACACCACGCGCTGTGCCTTCGGATCCAACTCCGCTGTGCGGTCCTCGCAGGTCACCATGAACTGCATGCATACAGCGTTGCGTTGATTGTAGCATCGTGACGGTGCGTACCCGCATTAAGTGCAGCTACAAGTAGAACGGCATCGGGGAGTCACGACCAGAATGCCGCACCTTGGTTGGGAAAAGCTCTTGGAACGTTGGCAGTACCTGCGTGGGATTGTCCAAGGCGCACGGCGCACAGAACACTGTCAGTACAGTAATATTGCAATACTGAGATGCGGCAATTCCAGACTGTCCAGAGACTAGGTCAGGGTACACGACCCGGCTGAGATTCTCTGAGATGCGGGATAACATGGGGATAACATGGTTGTGGCGCGGGTTGGCAACATCTCGCCAAACCGGGTGGACAAAATGCCGGTAAGTGACAAGTTGAAATGGCCAAACTGCTAAATGGTAACGAAGATGAACCAACATTGCGAATTGGAAAAGGCAAGGGAGTTGGATTGGCCGAGGCGGGCGGCCAGTGAAAGGCTCTGTACTGCGTTCGTGCTGCAGCACGCCGTAGTGGTTCCTCCTGCAACCTGTCACCCAATATGCATGCGGCAATGTGGCACGATACCCTCCCTACATGTATGCGCCCCAGCTTCCATCCGAGCATCAGGGCTGACATCCCGACACGGACCACTGGACACGGGAGTCACGTCAAGGGCTGACACTTCCGCACTTTGGTCCTTTCTAATGAGTTTCCAGGATTGTCTTGCTGTCGCTATAGCAGCAAGAGCAGGGGCCTGGCTGATGTGCAACCTACCAAGTTGGAGCCATCATCTAGCGGGCCCGGCGAGGGTGCCGAGTTGCGCGGCGCCGCAGGCCGTGCCACTTGGCGCGCCGCGACGACGCATTGCTGCTTGGACCTTACAATTGCAGACGTCCGTCGAGCCGGGGCAACGCGCGACGATGAAAGGGCTTGCCTCGAGAGCAGCATTCTTTCCCTATATCCTGCTTCGTCAGTATGGTCTGATGCAGAAGTATATAAGCACTTATATTACTCGAAGGAAATTTAGACTGGAACCATCGACGAAGTAGCAGGGGAAAAGTCGCTTCGCAAACCCGATGCGAGTCCAGCCGTCGTGTCGCCGGCGAGACTCGTCATTGCGCTCTTAAAGCTAATAGTATGCTCTCCATAGCTGTCTGATGCGGTCGCTGCGCCTTGCAGAAGAACGCGGAATTGGTTGTCCGGGTGGTTGCGGGTTTGGGACTTTCAAAGTGGCGACAGCGGCTGCTGGCGAGCGAGTCATATTGTCCAAGTGCGCAGACTTTTATGCAGGGACGTATGGAACATCTCCGTCAGGACCACATAACACAGTAAGGCCCAGCAGGCTTCACGATACGGAGGTCGGCGTGACGGTGCCCGCAGCCCTGTGCGCGGCAGTGTAGGTGGCGGGTCCAGTTGTACAACCTGAGCCCACACCTTTTGGACTTGCACGAGTGCTGTGTTGGGCGGTGTCATTGGCATCCAATGGACATCCATGGCGGCCGCAGACAGCCAAGTGCGTGTCTATGCATGGCCGTACTTCGCTCAGTAGGTTACGCACATGAGCTTTTGGCCGTGCGCCCCGCCTGTTGCCGTCCGTAACCCTGGCCCTGCCTAACCCGCCCACACCCGAGCCGTTTCACGGCCGTATGGGAGCTGTTGACGTTGCATGGCAGAATGCAGGTTCAGTCAAAAGCCGTAGAACGAATCGGCCGAGTGTGTGCACGTGTGTCGCATATCGTGCGCGCGGGTACCGGTGCTGGTGACACGTGAGATGGCTGGCTGGGTGCAGGTGTGCGCGTGCAAGACGATGGCACTTTCTGGGCCGACCGAGATGGCGAATGCCTTGGGTTGGGTGAGTGAGGGCAAAGGAAGCGTGCCACCAGAGTGCCATGGGGCCTCACTGGAAGTTAACCCGCTGTTTGCTGTGGAATATTGTGGCCACATGATTGTCATCAGTTCCAACCTGTTAAAATCCAACACGCCACATTAGGGAACCTGCGGTTTGTGCGTTGTCTGGCACTGCACGCATGTTGCCGTGCTCCAATCGATCCCTCCAGTACGTAGTGGCACGCCACACATGCACGGTCATGGCCAGCCAGCCAGGATGCAGCTCCGAGCATGCACTGCTAAAGGTCTCAGCACGCACAAACCAGGAACCAACAGTCCGAACATAGAATCACGCCACGCGCTTTGTACGCTCTCCATTCGCACAGTGGTTTCAACTACCAGCAGGTCAAGCCCTCAACGCCAACTGCCGCACCTTACGCGCTGCCGCACACTGGTCCCGCAATCCCGCCAGGCACCTTTGCCCCCGCAAACTGCGTTTTACTCCTGCTTTGGTGTCTTTGGTGTCTTTGGCGTCTTCTCCAGCGGCTCCAGGTAGAGCTTGCCTGTAGCGTACACGAGAATGTGGGTTCCCAGGGAGCAGCAGGGATTAGCGATATGGCGCATGGGAGGGAGGTACGCGCGGGAGGTACGGTACTGCACGGTCAAGGGAGCAGATGCACAGCATGTGAAGCAATGTAACACACGGAAGTACCAATGCCAGGAAAGGCGCCGCGCTGAGGCGCGCTGTGAGTGCCCTTGTGGCTGCAACCTCAGACCACTTCGGTACACGGCAAGCCCACACGCCGCCTGCTCTGCACATGTACCGTATCCCCGTACCAATCCAGCAGTGAACCCGTATGGTAGCAGACGCATAGCGTACTGCAGTAACTGCACGGCGAGCCCACTTACCCACGGTGATGGCGCTGGCCCACGCGCCCACCTTGAGCTTCTTCCGCGCCAGCCATGCACAGATGGACACCGGCCTGGCGCCAGTCGGCACCGCCTCCAGCCCCGACCCGGGCACGATCTGCAGGCTCTGTGTTACATGACGCAATCCCAACCATCAGCCCAACTGCCCAACACAAGAAGAGCCCAAAAGGCCTTGCTTCCCGGCAAGGTCAATAAGCTAGGCCCTTCCCATCAACCAACCGAGTGGCTACTACACATCAACAGGCCCGCAGACAGATACGGTATACTCCCCTGCCACATGGCTACCGTAGCGGCACGCTCCATTCTGGGCGTGCGACTTCCATGGGCAAGCCGCAAGCATTCGTGTTTAGTGCGGACCCGTTTACGCCCCGCCCCCGCCCTGACTAGCCAACCTCATGACCTGGGTTCTGAGTGTGCGGTGGAGGGGAAACACGCGAACTTAGGGAGCTGAACTCACCGTGTGCCACTTCTTGTTCTTGGAGCCGCAGTGCTTCTCCCATGCAGAGAAGGTCATGGGCACGCGTTGGGCGAAGTCGGGCTGCTTCTCCTCACACTCGGCACAGCAGCACACCACGCGCTGTGTCTCCGGATCCAACTCCGCTGTGCGGTCCTTGCAGGTCACCATGAACTGCATGCATACAGCGTTGCGTTGATTGTAGCATCGTGACGGTGCGTACCCGCATTAAGTGCAGCTACAAGTAGAACGGCATCGGGGAGTCACGACCAGAATGCCGCACCTTGGTTGGGAAAAGCTCTTGGAACGTTGGCAGTACCTGCGTGGGATTGCGGCCTGAATGTAAGTTGTCGATTTTCAATTGTCCAAGGCGCACGGCGCACAGAACACTGTCAGTACAGTAATATTGCAATACTGCGAGATGCGGCAATGCCAGACTGTCCAGAGACCAGGTCAGGGTACACGACCCGGCTGAGATCCTCTGAGATGCGGGATAACATGGGGATAACATGGTTGTGGCGCGGGTTGGCAACATCTCGCCAAACCGGGTGGACAAAATGCCGGTAAGTGACAAGTTGAAATGGCCAAACTGGTAAGTGGTAACGAAGATGACCAACATTGCGAATTGGAAAAGACAAGGGAGTTGGATTGGCCGAGGCGGGCGGCCAGTGAAAGGCTCTGTACTGCGTTCGTGCTGCAGCACGCCGTAGTGGTTCCTCCTGCAACCTGTCACCCAATATGCATGCGACAATGTGGCACGATACCCTCCCTACATGTATGCGCCCCAGCTTCCATCCGAGCATCAGGGCTGACATCCCGACACGGACCACTGGACACGGGAGTCACGTCAAGGGCTGACACTTCCGCACTTTGGTCCTTTCTAATGAGTTTCCAAGATTGTCTTGCTGTCGCTATAGCAGCAAGAGCAGGGGCCTGGCTGATGTGCAACCTACCAAGTTGGAGCCATCATCTAGCGGGCCCGGCGAGGGTGCCGAGTTGCGCGGCGCTGCAGGCCGTGCCACTTGGCGCGCCGCGACGACGCATGGCTGCTTGGACCTTACAATTGCAGACGTCCGTCGAGCCGGGGCAACGCGCGACGATGAAAGGGCTTGCCTCGAGAGCAGCATTCTTTCCCTATATCCTGCTTCGTCAGTGTGGTCTGATGCAGAAGTATATAAGCACTTATATTACTCGAAGGAAATTTAGACTGGAACCATCGAAGAAGTAGCAGGGGAAAAGTCGCTTCGCAAACCCGATGCGAGTCCAGCGGTCGTGTCGCCGACGAGCGAGACTCGTCATTGCGCTCTTAAAGCTAATAGTATGCTTTCCATAGCTGTCTGATGCGGTCGCTGCGCCTTGCAGTAGGACTAGGAGTTGGTTGTTTGGGTGGTTGCGGGTTGGGGATTTTCGAGGTGGCGACAGCGGCTGGGGAGTCATATCGTCCAAGTGCGCGGACTTCCATGCAGGGACGTATGCCGTGCAGGATGGAACATCTCCGTCCGGACCACATAACACAGTAAGGCCCAGCAGGGTTCACGATATGCGGCTGCCCAGACATCGACCAAGACATCGGGACGTGATGTGCTACGGAGGTCGGCGTGACGGTGCCCGCAGCCCTGTGCGCGGCAGTGTAGGTGGCGGGTCCAGTTGTACAACCTGAGCCCACACCTTTTAGACTTGCACGAATGCTGTGTTGGGCTGTGTCAACGGCATCCAATGGACATCCATGGCGGCCACAGACAGCCGGCCGCGTCCACAAACAGCCAAGTGCGTGTCTATGCATGGCCATACTTCGCTCAGTAGGTTACGCACATGAGCTTTGATGAATGGGCATCGGGCAAAGCCCTGCACCCCGTGTGTGCTCGTGCACGCAGCAGTTACACGTCCGCTGGCTGCCCTCGACAACACCCCATGCCGGGCCCATCCAGGCATGGAGGGGCCACAAATGTTTGGGGGGAGGGGTAGCCACCTACCTAGCCAATAGGACAGCAGATAGAATACGCTTCCTGGAGCCCACGGACCCCTGGCCCTACTTGGTGCAGCTTCACAAACACATGCACACACACCTGCACACACACACACACACACACACTCACACACAATTTCTCTCTGTCTCTCTCCCTCTCTCTGGCAAGACACAAATCTCTTCAGAGGCCTTACCACGTACCATGGGACCCGGCTCCCTGCTGGCACGTACGGTACAGTCAAAGCCAGGCAACACACGAGTTTATTAGTAGCCGCGTGTTACCATGCCTCGTGTTCTTCTTTTGCGCTTTCCACCTCTTTTGCGCTTGCCATATTGCAGGACCTCCGCTCCCACAGTACCCGCTGCATGCCCGCATCCCGCCCACCTGGCCACGACAGGCTAAGGCCCGGTACCAGGCCACGTGCGCTGCCCCGACTGCCATGTGCGCTGCGTTACAAGCGTTACGTTACTCGGGTACTTGCATCAGACAACCTTGGCAATGGCTTGCCAACAATATTTTACTGCCTTATGGTTCCTTCGTCGGTTCCTCGAGTCGCTCAAGGTACAGCTTGCCTGCAGCGCACACCAAGAGTACCGTAATTCAGAACAAAGTTGGGCCGGGACAAATCAGGGCGCTCCGGAGGTAGCAGCGATAGGGAATCGGTGGTGCGGTGTAGGGGAGGGAGGAACAATGTACGGTAGTCAAGGACGGATGCACAGCGCATGAAGCACTGTCAAGCACTAACACGGCTATGACGCTCAACTAGGGCAAGGCTGCCGCCGCAGCAGTGCTTATGTGGTTGTCAGGTAGCTCAGCTCAGGCAGATGTGAACAACACCGCCTGCTCTAAGCCCGTGCTCCTACCTGGCAATTAACCCAGCCCTTCCTTATTAAGGGCGTGCATCGGTGTTGCACGGATCTGCACAACCGCGAATCGGCCACTTACCCACGTCCGTGCCGCGGGCCCATCTGCCGACCCTCAGCTTCCTCCGCGCCAGCAAGGCCCTGATGGACACCGGCCTGTTGTCAGCCGGCACCGCCGCCAGCCCCGACCCGGGCACGACCTTCAGGCTCTGCGTGCGTGACATGACGCATGTGACCAATGGCAATCACGGTCAGTGGCCACGCACTGACTTGCATCAGAGGCGCTGGGTGGCCTGGAACTCGCTGCAAGCTATCCTCTTGAGCGGCTATTACAGTAGCAGCCGTGCGCTTTGTGCCCCCTGGCTCATGTAGTGAGTCAGCCGGTGGACTGGTAAATTTTTCTAGGTTCGACCTCGTGAACCTACCGTGTTCCAACTCTTATTCTTGGAGCCGCAGTGCTTCTCCCATGCAGAGAAGGTCATGGGCAAGCGCCGGGCGAAGTCGGGCTGCTTCTCCTCACACTGGGCGCAGCAGCACACCACGCGCTGAGTCTCCGGATTCATCTCCCCTGTGCGGTCCTTGCAGGTCACCATGAACTGCATGCATACAGCGTTGCGTTTTAGTGCCATGACCTGACCAGCAATGAGTACGGTACCAACGTCGCAATGTTGAGGCACATGGGCAAATGCAGCCGCGGGGCTGCCCCCAGCAGGAACCACGCAGGCTGGGCGCGTAGGCTGCGCTCGGTACCCCGCCTGCACCTTGGTTGGGAAGACCTCTTGAAAGGATGGCACCGCCTGCTGCACGGGAGTGTTGAGGGCGGCAGGCGGGGACAACATGTATTTGTTTATAGTCGTTTAAGCTGTAGTGGTGCCAGAGGCTCGGCTATTCCACAGAAGAAGCACACCACGTATCGGGGCCGCAGGCATCCCGACACGGACCACTGGACACGGGAGTCACGTCAAGGGCTGACACTTCCGCACTTTGGTCCTTGCCGTGTTCATTTAGTTTCCAAGATTGTAGTGCTGTCGCTGTAGCAACAAGAGCAGGGGCCTGGCTGATGCGCCAACCTCACCATGTTGGAGTCATCATCTTGCGAGGGTGCCAAATTGCGCGGCGCCGCA
The DNA here is from genome assembly GCF_000002595.2 of Chlamydomonas reinhardtii. Taxonomy (NCBI): domain Eukaryota; kingdom Viridiplantae; phylum Chlorophyta; class Chlorophyceae; order Chlamydomonadales; family Chlamydomonadaceae; genus Chlamydomonas; species Chlamydomonas reinhardtii. The sequence continues at coordinate 1,113,622 of NC_057009.1, read as the reverse complement.
GGCCGTGCCACTTGGCGCGCCGCGACGACGCATGGCTGCTTGGACCTTACAATTGCAGACGTCCGTCGAGCCGGGGCAACGCGCGACGATGAAAGGGCTTGCCTTGAGAGCAGCATTTTTTCCCTATATCCTGCTTTGTCAGTATGGTCTGATGCAGAAGTATATAAGCACTTGATTACTCGAAGGAAATTTAGACTGGAACCATCGAAGAAGTAGCAGGGGAAAAGTCGCTTCGCAAGCCCGATGCGAGTCCAGCGGTCGTGTCGCCGACGAGCGAGACTCGTCATTGCGCTCTTAAAGCTAATAGTATGCTTTCCATAGCTGGCTGATGCGGTCGCTGCGCCTTGCAGTAGGACTAGGAGTTGGTTGTTCGGGTGGTTGCGGGTTTGGGACGTTGCAGGACAGGCTGGCCAGTTGAGCGGCCCGCAGGCGCGGGGCACAGCGGCTGGTGAGTCATACTGTCCAAGTGCGCAGACTTCCATGCAGGGACGTATGCCGGAACATCTCCGTCCGGACCACATAACACAGTCAGGCCCAGCAGGGTTCACGATATGCGGCTGCCCAGACATCGACCAGACATCGGGACGTGATATGTGCCACGGAGGTCGGCGTGCCGGTGCCCGCAGCCCTGTGCGCGGCAGTGCGGGTGGCGGGTACAGCTGTACAACCTGAGGCCACACCTTTTGGACTTGCACGAATGCTGTGTTGGGCTGTGTCAACGGCATCCCATGGACACACATGGCGGTCACAGACAGCCAGCTGTGTCCAACCTCCGACTAGGGCGCGACTTCAGCTCTCCCAACCCAAGATACAGCTTTTCCTCCAATATGCAGCCACGCGTCCTCGCCTCCGGTTGTGATGTTGGCGTGTTCGCACTGCATTCGACTGCCCGCCACTTCCGTACACTTCGGGCTCCCTTCTTCTGCCTTGCCGCGCCCTGTCCTTGCCCGTGCTTGTCACGCTGTCGCCCGGCCATTGCTTGCTGCACGCTGCTCGCAATACTGGGGTTGTCTATCATCGGTGCTCATCCGTGGACGTCGGTCGCCTGATTGCAGGTGCGCTACCACTCAGCGTCGCGCATGGTGTGGCGTCGCATACTGGCTGTGTGGTGCTTTCGCCTGGCCGGGCGCCCGGAGCGTGAGGACTGCGCAAACTTTCTGAGCCAGCCAGCGCGACCCTGCCTTGTGGGATTTGCGGGTCGGGATTTCAGCCATCACAACGGGAACTCGTCTCTCAACCCCTCTGCTCTTGCTTGTCCTAGATCACAACAGCCGGCTGTGTCCAACGCGCTGATGTGCGATTCGGGCAAGGACGCGGGTGGGCATCCTTGTGGCTGCGGCCCCTTTGCTAACCGTCCAAGCGTGTAGACTTACTGTGTGCTGTGCAGGGCGGAACCAATCCGTCCGCATAGATCCCTGTAACGCAGTGTGAAAGAAGTGGGCAGGGTAAGCCCGGACCACACTCTGGCGTGCCTCACTGTTGGATCTGACATGTATGGATTCCTGTCACTGCGTGCCCGCTAAATCGTTACAGGGTGCAATGTTACATACGTCAGCATTACCGGCTTGCAATGCTGATGCCTGCCTGCACCTCACTCATCCCCAGTCTCCTGATGTAGGCGCACCGTGCACGGTCTAGCTGCCGTCAACCGTGCCCTGTGCGTGTGCACGCCGCAACTCGCAGCCCTCATACATGACCCACGACCCATCTCCATCACAGCCACGAACTCTACTCAGCACTCACTCTAGGAACCATTTCTTCGTGCCCCGCGCAGTGGTCAGTGCCGTTGGCGGGACTGCTGGCAGCAGCCTAAACGCCATTTGCATCCTTTCTCTCGTCTTTGACCCCCGCGCATCGGGCGTGCACTCGCTCTTCCGGTCGACGCGTCAGCATATCCACTGAAACCGCACCGAACATAAGTAATTGTTACGAGCTGCGAGCCCTAATAAACCAATACAAATTGCCAATGAAACACCTGATGATTGCCAGCATGCAAACGCGCAGCCAGGAGTGGGAGTTGCAATGCTCACCGAATGACCTCCTGGCTCTCAAACGTGTCGCTGTGCAATCCCTCCTCCTCAAACGAAAGCTGCTGCCCTCTCCTGCTTACGCAGCCAGGGCGTCGAAGCGAAAGACACGTGTCACCAGCCCAACACACGGACACATGCTCGGGTCTGGAGGTTGCCAACACACTGCCCACACGAAAAATGCATGCAACGCAACCAGCACCGCTGCGCATGTTCGCGCCGACCACCTCATGCACTCCAGCCGCAGCCCACAACCGTCCATCGCTTACCAAACCTAAACCTGCTGCTGCTATAGGTGACCGCGTTCAAAAGTTCTCAAAATTGCGACCGCTTCCATGGGCCCCATGCCTTGCTTCTCAACCCCTTGCGGTTCCTTGGCCAGATGACAGCTCACCAGCGGCCCGTGCTCACTATCCGCCCTTTATCCCCAGGCCACCACTGATTGCACAAGCGGCGACCGCTCACAACCATCCAACTAAAGCACACCTGCCGCACTCACAATACGCACACGTCCTCACGCCGCACACAACCTCACACACTTCCTCACTGAGCCGCAGACAGCTCCGACAGCGGCGGCGGTGCCGGCTTGGCGCCCTCCAGCGTACGGCTCCATGTCGTGCGCGCCCGCACCAGCTCCGTACACCCGTTCTCGTCACACTTTTGCAGCATGCTGAGGAAGTACAGCGGTGCGGAGTCGGCGGCGGGCTCGGCTGCGTGGCCGTTGCCGTTGCCGTTGGCGGGCGCGGGTCCCACGAAGGACGCGGAGTGATCGTCCAGGGGGTTGCAGTGCGCCTCAATGGCGTTGCCAGCCGTGCACTCGGCCTTGAAGTCCAGCTCAATCTGTAGGTGGTTGGAGAGAGAGGCAGTTAAGAGAGGGGTTGGGGTTTGGGAGATCTGCGGTCCGAAAATTGGAGGGCCCGGAGGAGCCGCCGTTTGGAGGCCATTGCGGGCCCGATGAGGCATGCCCCAAACCCCAAGCCATGTAGGGGATCTGCCGTTCCCCTACATCTGGCTCCGCTCCCACTCCCACTCCCCTACACCCTACTCAGCTCTACCTCTGCTCCTTTCCACTACATTCCGATCTCGTCCCCCCAGCCCGCCCCTCCTCTCCGCGCACCGCAGCGTACCCGGCCTTAGCCACCGCTGCCGCACCTCCTGCATCCCACGCCCGCCCCTCGCTCCCGCCGCACCTCCTGCATCTTGTACCCGCCGCTCATGACCCGCTCCGGCAGGCTCTCCAGCGTCCAGGCCAGGTAGGTCACGTTGTTGATGTGGCCGTTCATGTCCATGTCCGCGCGCCGAGCCACCTGCTGAGCAGACTGGACCTGTGTGGGCGGGGCAGTAGGAGTGGGGCCGGCAGCGGCAGGAGTTGAGGATAGGCAAGGGAGAGGGCATCAAGAGAGGAGGGCGCGTGGGCGAGCAGCCGAGACTGATGTGGGTATGCAGCCGTGCCGGCGGTGGTCAGGGTGAGGGCCAGCCGCGCGGCCTCATATTCATGTCGGATACTGTTTCCACCCTGTTGAGTGCATGCAGCACCCACCGAGTGCATACCAGCCCCCGGCCCTACCTCGCCCCGCGCTGCGCAACCCGATTTCGACTGCAACTTGGCGCCTCACAACCCATGCCTGTCTGACAGGCCCTCAGACAACACTGTTGCGCATGTACCCTCCCCCGCCCGGCGCTTTCAGTATGTGGCTGCTGTTCCGAAGGGAACTTGGTACTGTTACGCCCAGTCGCAACTTATTTGCGATTGGCAAACACCCCCACACCCCATGCCGCACTTCCCTCCCCCCCACAGTCACGCACCTGGCCGGGCAGCTCCATGTCCTGCAGCTTCTTCTTGGTCTCCTCAGGGGGCAGGATGTGGCTGTGGGCGTGTGGGCGTGGTGAGGGCGCCAGGCAGGCAGGCAGGCAGGCCGTCAGGGCGAGACGGTAGCAACGGGCGTCGCGATGGCGCGAGAAAACCTACTCAACACCTGAAGCGCTTTCTGGAAATTGCCCCGACACTGTCGTGCACCGGCACCGTTGGTCACTCCCGCAGTTCCACCACGCCTTCTCCCTCGACGCTTGCCCACCGCCAACTGGCTGCCACACAGTCAGGCACACTCACACGCTGCTGGGCGGCGCGAAGCGCAGGAAGCGCTTGCGCACGTCCTCCGGCAGCTTCGACAGCCGGCGAGTGGCCGTGTTGATGGTGACCCAGGTGCTGCGGGCGGGAGGCAGCGAGGGACGCAGGGGCCAACGTGGCGTTATGGCTACGGTGGCGTGGGCAAGTAAGACTGGGAGTTGGGCGGAGCCGTAGCCTGCATGGGGCGGCTGTTCGCGGCTTTCACGTGCGTGTGCGCGCGCGCCCTTGTGTGACCAGTCCCTGAACCAGACCAGGGTAGCCCCTAGAGCCCCCATGCAAGCGCCGGACGGTTGGCTGAGCTGTGAACGCGGTGGTATTGGTCATACCGCCCACCACACCTCGCACGCGCGGGGAGCCCAAGTCGCCTTTCCACCGGCAGACCAGCCCGACCTTGTCCATCCTCCAGAGCCGCAGACTGGTCGCAGCCCCTGCCTCTTGCCCGTGTCTCCCTCCCTCCCTCCCTCCCTCCCCACGCCCTGACCCCATAACCTCTGCGGCCCTTCCCGCCGTGCCCTGTCCTGCCCCACCCCGCCCAGCCCTGCCTCGCCCCTCCCCCGCCCCACCTGGTGCCCGCGCCCAGCAGCTTGCCGGTGGCCACGTCCATGAGCTTCCACTCACGCCGGAACGCCAGCCGCCCCTCCTCCGTGAAGTACGTCTCCACAGCAACCACGTCGCCCCTGCAGCGGTGCGGCGGAGGAAGGTACGGCAAACCGTAAGAAGGTGACCGCAGTTTGGGAGTTTGTTTTGAGATAAGCGGTTTGCCAGCAAGGCGACGCTCGGTGCTCCGTGGGGTTTTTATCCTTCGCCGCATAGGCGTTGCGGCCCAAAGAAATAGACGACAGCTAGCAGACCCGGCAACCCGACAGCAGCAGTTGCCATGAACTCCTTAAGTATGGCAACAAGTTGCGGCCCAGGCACTGGCAGAGGCAGGCGTCGGGCTTGCCTAACGCATAACGCCTACAGCCGTTGGGCGTGCACGCTGACGGCGGTCTGCGTTCCAGCCGCCGCGCTGCAGGTTGGCTGTGCGCTCTCACCCCGGCCTCAGGCCCCCCACAGCGCTCCATCCATCCAGTGAGCTATCGCTGACCGTGCCAGCCCGACGAGCACCCTGAGCGGTCACCCCGTCTGCTCAGCTCCCAGCCCCTCGCCCGGGGCCTGAGCGCCTGCGTGCGGGCGCGGTCTCACCACTTGGGGTACTCGTACATGCGCACTTGCAGGCGTGTCATGACGAACAGCAGGTCCTTCATGCTGGGCAGGCTGGCAAACCCCTCGTCAGTGCGGCCCCACATGCCCACGGCGTGGTTGCCAGCGACCTCCTGCGCGGGGTAGGCCGAGGTCACTCGAGGCGGGAGTTTGATAGGTGGTGCTGGCTCAGCTCGCAGGACAGCAGCGCGGAAAACCAGAGACTGAGCTTATTACCGCACGGCCGAGTGACCTCGAGAGCGCGCTAGGAAGCTCGCCACAACCGTTCTCAAGCGTTACGCCGATCATCGGCATCAGGGTTTGAACCGTGAGCTCGCCGAGACCGTAGCAGGCCTGCAGCCTACCCCAACACTATCATTTCAACACCAAGCCCCACCTGCAATAGGTTGGCGACAGTAACGATGGTGGCACGCTGGTCCGGGCTGACCTCGTAGCCGCGGATCCTGTGCTCCTCACGGAACGAGCGCTTATCCGGCAGGAACGCGCCAGCTGCTGGGGCTGGGAACTTGGGAATAACAACGTCATACTCCTCCTGAACCACCGCCGCTGCTTGCACCGCGACTCCTGAGCGGCAAGCGACGCCGCTGCGACGGCCAAGGGCGACAGTGCCTAACGGCTGAATTGATGCACGACGCCTATTGCTGCATATCCGTGCACACACGGACCGGGTCGACGACGAAGTTGACGCAGTGGACTGTGCCTGCTCGTTCAACGTCGCAAAGCGACGCATTTTTATCGGCTGGTATATCTAAATGTATGTGATATAAATCAAACCGTGTTCAGTGTTGCAACAAAACGGTCGGCTAGAAGAGCCGAATGGCGCGCACCAAGCAGCAGGCTCTCGCGAGGGTCTTCATGAGATGAGGTATGTAGAGTTAACGTTTGTTGATTACGCGCTCTACTCGATGATACACATTACGCAGGGAAGCTGGAACCAGGGTGCGCTGGCACGTCGGGTGCCGAGCTCCGTCTCCCCTCCGTCTTGGACCCGCCTCCCCTCTGACGGCCTTCCGCTTTCCCGCTGTCTCCCCTCTGCCTCCCCTTTGTCTCCTCTCTATCTTCCCCTTTTACCGTCCGCCCGACCTCGGTAGCCTCTCCGCCCTTACGGCATGTAGGGGGGCGGGAGCGCCAATCTGCTTCCCTGTGCACCGTTGTACTACCGGACCAATTTTATTAGCTTCTATAGATGTATCTACTATCGTCCTAGCTGATGTTAGAATCTGACGCCCCCTTGGCTGAGACCCTAGACGATGCCTTGTTTCCTGGTATTCTTCGGTTGTGGCTGTTCGTCAGCGGTGCTACCGATGCTGAAGTGTATTTTGTTCAGCGTACAGTATGAATGCGTGCACTCAGTTGCCAGCGCCCAGCGGGCGCCTTGCGTGCCTCTCAATCTCCCGTCACATCCTTACATCCCTTCATCAACGGCAACCCACCACCAGCCCAAGGGGAGGCCACATTCCCGTGCCCTGCTAATATTTGCTCGCCCTATAACATTCAGGCCATAATCCTCCGCACTCGCCCGCACAGATGCCGTGGATCGCATTTGCTGGGGCGGACAGCGCGTGCGAGCAGGGTGTGTGACGGCGATGAGGCATGACGCATCGGGCCACTAAATCAGAGTCCACCAATATATACTGCCATCTGTCAGTCTTTCTTTCTATCGCCACAGGTCACCTCTTCTTTCCCTGCGAGACGGATTTTTGGCGGGCAGCCTCTGCAAACTGGCAGCCTGGTTTAATGCAACCCATAAATGCGAGCCGATTAATCCTTGTGACATCCCGGCAAACGCCATGACTGCATGGGCGAGAATGCTGTTAGCGGGCCGCTTGCCCGTTCCCGCTTTTCACGATACACGTCATTAACGACATTAGGAAATAGCTAAATAGTCATGCCAGAGGTGTAAAACCTCAAGGTAGCCCCAGGATATGAAGAGACATGACCTCCCCGGCGTACATGGACGGGTGAGTTGAGTCCCGCTCCTGAGGTTGACCGCGCTGGTGTCAATTACTTGACTCACACGCTGTGATGTACGCAGTCACGACCTGTCGCGACCAGGCCGGCTGTCCAGGCCCGGTCGACATCTGCAGGAGCATCGGCAGGGAGCACAGCTAGATTCCGGCTAACGGCGGGGCGTTGTCCAGTGGTAGCAGTGCCTAGCCAGCTGTATCGCACAGTCGCATGCTCATCAGCCAGCAGCTCGGCCGGTGCGAGCGGGGGGCCAGAAGAGGAGCGGCAGCAGCTGGCCCCCGTGCAACAGCCGCCGTCCTCTTCTGCGGCCAGCTGCCCTGTGCCTAGCAGTGAGCAGGAGCAACTGCGGCGAGTGCAACAGGAGGTAGCGCGACTGGAGCAGCAGCGGGAGTTGGCAGTTGCGAAGAAGCGGCTGAGGTGGCGGCCCCGACATGACCCGCTGTACAAGGCCGCCGCAGCCTACGTCGCCGCAGCAGCCGCAGCAGCCGCAGCAGCCGCAGCAGCTCCGGCAGAGCCTGTGGCGGCTGAAGCGCCCGAGGTGGCAGCGGGGCCTGCGACAAATCCAGTGCTAGATCCGGCGCCACCGCCTCCACCAGTGCCGCCACCCACGACGCCGCCTCAGGAGCAGTACCAGCAACAGCTGCCACCACCAGGGCCGCCGTCGCCGCCACGTGTGCCGCCGCCGCCGCCAGATTGGGTGCTGGCGTCACTCCAACGACAACAAGGGGCACCGCAGCAGCAGCAGCACCAGCAGCAGCAGCAGCCCACGCCACGTGCGCCGCCGCCGGAGGCTCAGACTGTGACGGCGGCGTCGTACACGGGGTGCAGCCGGGCTCTGGCGCTCAGCACTGTGGAGCGGCTGCGCGTGTGCTGGGGGGTGAGCAGTACGCACACATGTGACGTGTAACTAACTTAACGCTTGACTGTAGAAGACATGACGGTACGGGCTGCTGTGCCTAGGTCCACACATCGCACCCGGCACGTCCTTCATGACCTGACGCCATCCTTGTTGCTTCCCCTGTCTGCAGCTCACCAAGTCCGCCTCCCAGCCAGACCCGCAGCAGGCCGACGTGTTCACGGCGCTGAAGAAGCCGTCGGCCTTCCGGCTGGCGGCGGCGCGGCAGCGGGAGGATGAATGCGCGGTGCGTGAGACGGAGGGGTTAGGTGGTGGACGGTACTGCTGCTGTTGCCGTGACCAACGGAGCTGGGGCTTCTGCGGTGGCTGCCCTTTGCTTGTGGATTGTGTTGGTGGAGTCATGCCATGTGTGTGTGTGGCGGCCGCGTTGGCAGCGACGCTCCGTGGCTGCGGCTTCGGACTCTAAGCAGCTCGACAGCGTGTTCTTGAACTATGTTGGGTTGCATCGCTCACACCGATGCGTGGTTGCATACATGCCAACGATATATTAGCCGTACGCCGCTGACCCGCCTGCTCATCTCCTCGCTTACTTGTGTTCAGGCCGCGCTGCGGGCGATGGGGCTGAAGGAGATGGCACCCAACTACTGCTGCGCTTCGACTGCGGCCACGGCCACGGCCACGCCGACGGCTGGTGCGGGCGCCGCTACAGGGGGCGGAGGCGGAGCCGTGACGGGAGCAACAGGACACGAGCGGCCGCAGCAGTTGCTGGCGGCAAGCCCTTCCATGTCCTTCACAGAATTCCTCGAGCAAGCCCTGCAGCTACGCCGTGGTGAGGTGGCCCACGGGCAAGCCAGGAGACCTAGGGGAGCCGAGGACTCAGGAAACATGCCATGCATCCAAACTGCTGTCATAATGTTGCGCCGTGCAATATGTGCGCCCGCAAAATGCAGGCGAGAACGCGTTTGCGCGGGAGGTCAAGCTGGTCAGTGCGTTGGGTGGCGACGACGGCGGCAGCAGCAATGGCATGAAGCTGTCTGGTGCCATCGACTTTCTGGTGCTGCTGTGGGAGCCGGAGGACTGCGGCGATGCCGGGGGCAGCGGTGGCGGCGGCGGCGGCAGCAGTTCCTCACGACAGGAGGTGATGCTGCGGCCTCGACTGCATGTCATCGAGTGCAAGGTACGGTGCGGTGCGGGTCGGGGCGTTGTCGGGGCGCCCGCGATCTCGTAGCTGCCAGCCAGGCATTCCATACCAGCTAGCCACGCTAACCACGGACCGCAGACTTAACAACACTGATGGACACATTTGGCTGCACAGGACACCAGCCGCCAACGGAGTGTGCACGAGGTGCAGGCGCTGTTGTACCGCATGATGGTACAGCAGCAGCTGGCCGAGATGCGGCAGCAGCAGCTGGAGCCGAAAGGTGGCGGCGGCGCTACAGCCGCTACAGCCGCTACAGCCGCTACAGCCACACCTGCGCCGGGCGACGGCGGCGAGTGGTCGCTGGGGGAGCTCTGGTCTGGCGAGGTGACGTGTGAGGTGTTGCGGGACACGGAGCAGGGCGTGCCGGAGCCGCCGCTGGTGGTGCCGCCGTTGGACCCCCGGAAGGTGCGTGGGCAGCCAGTGTGTGTGTGTGCCATGTGAGCAAGCGGCTGGTGTTGATGCAGATTCGTTACTCACATGCGTTACTCGCTGTGTACGGTAACACTCACCATTCCCGGCTGCTGTGTGCCCAGGAGGAGGCGGCGGTTCTGGAGCACCTGCGTGGCGAGGTGCAGCGGCTGTGGGAGGAGGGCCGGCGGGCGGTGAAGGCAGGCACAGAGGAGGCCTTTGTGCGGGAGCAGCCTTACATGTGGAACAGTGAGTGAAGGGGCGACGACTGCTGCGGGCGCGGTGGCGGCGGCGGAGTTGTGGATGCGAGTGACCCGACATATACCTCCCTCCGCCGCGCAAGTACTCATACCTCCGCACGGCTTGACTTGCCCTCCTGCTCCTTCTCACGGCCTCACACACGCCAGACGGTTGCTCCAGCTGCAGCCACCGGCCCTACTGCGCTGCGGACACGGCCGTGCGCGGCGCGGTGCAGGTGCTGGGGCTGAGCACGGCAGACAACCGGCGGCTGCGGGAGGCGGGGTTGGACACGTGAGTGGCCGCACAAGGAAGATAGACCGTGCAATTGTGTTTCCCACGCAGCGTGCTGCCTCCGGCTCGTGTGCCTAGCTGTGGCCTTGAGTTGGCCCAAAGCGTTGTGACGTGCACGCCCTGGTCGCCGTCACTCCTGCCGCACTGCGCTGCAGGGTGTGGGACGTGGCGCGAATGCAACTGGACGGGCCGGCCGCGCGGCAGCTGCTGCGCCTCGGCCTGAGCACAGACCTGTCATTCTTACGGGTACGTGACTGGGTAGATGAATGGTGGGAGCCTGACGGCAGGGTGGACATGGCGTAGAAAGCGCCGTAGGGTGATCCAGTGCTTCATCTTGCATGGGGTTTTGGCCTGCCTGCAGGACTCAGCGAGGGCGTGGGCTGCCACGCTGCCGCCGCCCCCGCCGGCAATGGCCACAGCGGTGGTTAGCGAGCAGCAGGTGAGCTCGCGTGCGTGATTAATTGGCTAATCAGGATTGCGAACAGGAGTGGGAGTTACCAATGGCTGTTAAGGACGTTGCTTGCACATGCGCTACTAACAGCAGACACCTCCTGCCCCAACCCTGTACGAATGCCTGCAGCAGGGTGCCGCGCCGGCGGCGGGAGTGCAGCTGCGCTCCGTGCCCGGCGCCAGCACGCTGCCACCCTGGCGCGGCGCCGAGGCGACGCCGCTGGTTCGTGTGTTCCTGGTGTTGTCGTACGACGACGTACGGCACACGTACAACAGCCTGGCGGCGCACGTGACGTGCAGCCAACGGGAGCTGTACACGCCCCGGGCTGGCGACTGGTCAAAGGTAAGCGGTGAGCTGTTGTTGTTGGTGCATCGCTGCCGCACTCACTCCACAGATCTGCAGTTTGTGTGACGCATTGTTCTCTAGTGCTTGGTGTGCTCATGCTAACGGCTACATCCCTGCTGCTGCGGCCACCCCCAGGCGCTGCGCTCAGGCCCCCAAGACCGCAGCCTGCTTGTCATGAACGAGCGGCCCGACACCGCCGCGGCCGCCGACGTGGGCTCGGCAGCGGAGCGGCGAGCGGTGGAGCTGGCTGCAGACCGAGCGCTGGTGGAGCGATTCCTTTCGGATGTGTTCGCGGCGGTGGAGCAGGTGCGTGCGAGCGGCATGGGAGGGCGCAGAACAAAGGTCACCTTGGTCCCTGTGATGCTGAAAACGCACACACGTATGTCGACCGATGTTCCTGTAGGTTGCTTCTACCCTGCCTGGCGGAGCTGCTGGCAAGGCGGGCGCTGGCGCAAGTCCGCCGCCGCATCCGCCCCTCAGGGCACGGCTGCACTTTTACTTGGACAACAGCAGTGCCCTGAAGCAACTGGCGGAGTTTTCCCGCTGGAGCAGTAGCCTTGGCGGCGGCGGTGTGGGCTGTAGCAGTGACGGTGGCAGCGGTGGTGCGGACACCGGCAGCACGCTGGATGCCTTCCTGGTGCGCGTGTGCATTTGTGTGTAGCACTTGCATGCACAACTGTACTTGCTCATGCAAAGCGCTTCCCGCCCATGCACCCCCATGCTATTCCTCACACACCACGTGTGCACCGCATGCGCTTGCTGCTGCCGCAGACGCTTCTGGGCCGCCGCGCGGGTCCGGAGGGCGAGCAGCCCATGGTGTCCTACCTGCAGGAGGAGTGGGGCCGGCAGATGGTGGCGGGGGTGGCCGGCAGCAACCGCTGGCAGCTCACGGCGCAGAGGTGCGTGCAGGGGGATGGCAGGGGCGGAGCGGGAGGAAGGAGTACCACTGCGTAGGGTGGCCGCGCGTCGCACTGTCGGACTGTTGTGCTGACGGGGCCAGTTTCAGCGGTCAGCAAGGACGCGGCCATCAGCTGACGCCTCAGAGTGTCCTAAAAGTGCCGCATGCGATGCACCGACTGCACGTCACGTCACGAATGGGTCATTGACACAGGCCACGCATCCTAGTCACAAACTGCTTACGGACACGGCCCTGTGTACCCACAGGTGGGAGACGGAGGCATGGAAGCAGAAGAAGGGCATGAGCACCACGTGAGTGTGCTCGCCTTGGGTGTGGGTTCGGGCGCAGGCGCGGGCCCCGGTGCAGAGCTCACGTTTGTCTCCTTCGCCACCTCCTATCCGCTCGCATGCGTGCCTTAATGCCGCCGGGGCACACAGCACGTGCCCACCTCAGCACGCGGCATGTGTGTGTATGCCCCACCAGCACGAACCACACTCCGCTTGCTGCCCACGCAGTCCCTTCCACCCGCTCAACCTGCACGTGCCTGGAATGCATCGGACCCTACCCCAATTCTTCGGGTGAGGGATACTCGACTGCTGTATACATGCGACAGCCCGCGCTTGTATGTATGAAGCAAAGGCGGTTGATTGACACGTGTGTTGTCATTCGGCGCTCCCGTCTCTACCACCGAACGCCAAACACGCAGGCTGGAAAGCTCCCAACGCATCGCCTACAACCCGGAGTCTCGCCGCCTGCTGCCGCACCTCGAAAGCCCTGAGGATGACATGACGCAGCCGTAAGCGTGTGCCGCAAGTGTCGTGGGCTAGCTAGTCACGGGCCACGACCGTTGCGCGGCGTCTCCATGCATCTCCTGGCTCGGAAACACGGTTGAACACCCCTGGCATGCCATGTGTGTGTTGTATACGTGAATGCTGCGTAGGGTGGCAGTGTGGCCCTTTGAGCTGAAGCTCCAGGGAATGGTCTACGCCCCAGACTCCGACCACTTCGCCAACTACCGCGCCGCGATGGTCCGGCAGCGGCAGCGGCAGTCCTTGGCCGCTGACGTGGAGGGCGGGGCGGCAGACGCGCACACGGCTGAGGCGGACGCACTGGCGCTAGCGCTGCCGCTGCTGCTCGAGTGAGGGCCGGAGGGGTGGCCGGGTCGGCGGGCGGGAGGGTTCTAGCAAGGTCTCTCCGTGTCAATGCAGTTCCGGCGTATCAAGTCTAGTTGCTTGTCGTAATCACGACTATTTAAACCCCAGTAACGTACCCGCATTGCAGGCAGGAGCCATGGCAGCAGCGCTGGATGTTCGAGCGCCTGAATCCAGACTGTGAGTTCTGCCACAGTACGGCGCTGTCAAAGCAGCGGCGCTACAGTGCGTTGGATAGACTCGTAGTGCATTCACCATGACTATGATTCAATCTGCTCATGACTGCGTGCGCGCCCGGTGCGTGCAGGGGACATGCGGAAGGAGGAGATCGACTTGCGCGCGGCATTGCGGCCCTCGCCGCCGCGGACGCTGCCTGACATGCTGGCGGACTGGGTGGCCATCGACTTCAGTGCGCGGCTGCACGAGCGCCGCAAGGAGCTGATGCAGGTTGGCCTGGGCATAGGGGGTGGGGCAAGCATGTGGATGTTGGTGGGTGAATGGACTAGAGGGCGTGCCGTTGACGTGTGTGTCGTGCTTCGACCTACCCCGTGTGCAGGTCCTTCCGCGCGTGCGGCACCAGAGCAGCAAGAGCGTTATGGTGTCGGGCGTGCGCAAGCTAAATGAGGAGGACTGGCGAGGCGACCGGTGGCTTGAGCCGCAGGTGTTGCGGCTCCAAGGCAAGGGGCTGTACATGTGTGACGTGGAGGAGCTGGGGGATGGTGGCGGCGGCAGCAGTGTGGCGAGTCAGCAACTGGCGTTTGAGGGCGGCGACTTCGTCCGCGTGCACCCGCGGTGAGGTGTCCCCACATGTCAAGTTGGGGTCAGGCCGAGGATGGTATACGGTAGATGTATCGTCTGACTGATTGGCATTGCCTTGCTTACGCATTGTGCGTGGTGAGCACACCAATGCAATGAGCACGCAACCTGCATATGTTGACCTCACTTGCTCTGTCTGCATGCAGGAGCACTGGCGACCAGCACGCATACCAAAGCTCCAGGGACATCCGGAACGGCTTCGATGCGATCGTTGAGGCCGTGGAGCCGCCGCCCCGTGTTGAGCCGCCTCCTGGGCAGCAGCGGGCAGCGTCGCGGCGGCGGCGCATCCTGCTGACGGCCTTCTCAAGGAACAGGCAATCAAAGCAGTCCGCATTCATTTTCCCAAGCAGGTACGCGCCTACCAGCAACGCGCGCACGTGCAGGGCTGGCCTCTCCACTGCTTGCCGCTCAAATGTGCGGCTGCTGTTGCAATGCTCGCCGTGCCGCGTGTATGTACGCGCACACCACGCATTGGCCATTGGCCTCACTGCTCACAGACCGGCGCGTCACCCTACTTGCACACTGGACACCAGCGTATACGGAGACGCGTGTGGGCCTCACCTTTACCTACCTACCTGTGCGCTCCACTCCAAACCCATCTTCTGCTCACAGCCCTGCAAGTTACTACGCCCACGCCACCCTGGACGAGTCCTGGTCCGACTACGTGGGCGCGGCCGTCCACGCGGCCCTCACTGGCCTGGTGCGGCGTGGGCGGGTGGCATGACGCCCGCACTTGCCTTGAACAACCAAATGGTCACATACCTGCCAACACGCTTTCGCTGCACTGGTACCGCTGTCATGCCTGCCGCTGTGTGACTTGAGCTGCTGCTGGTGCTCTCATGTGTTTGCATGATTGAACGCAGGACGCGGCCAAGCGGCACCACTTGGACGAGTTGGTGTTGCAGGGCGCACTGGCGGCCCCGCGGCCCAGCACCGCGGAGGCGGATGCGGCAGGTAGGCGGCGCGGGTCGTGGCCAGGCGGACATGCATGGCGGCACACCCGCATGCAAACCCAAAGCGCAGCGCAGCCTGCTTCCCTAATCGCACCCGGCACCCACACCTGCACCCCCACGCAGTGCGGCTCCTGCTGGATGAGCTGCAGCGCACGGAGGCGGGCACCGGCAAGCAGCTGCCAGCAGCTGTGGCTGGTGCTGGTGCTGCAGGCGGAGGCGGTGCCGGGCCCTCGGTTCTGTCGGCAGAGCAGGCGGAGGTGGTGATGGCGGGTCTGAGCTCAGGGCTGCAGGTGGTGAGTGAGAGCCTGATCGGAACTGAATGAGTTTGCGCGTGTGTTGCTGAAAGGCCTGTTAGCCACGCACCGTTCAGGCTCAGCCAGCACTGGCGATGTGACTATCAAACGGTGAGGCGCCGTTCCACGCCACGCCACGTAAACGCAGGTGCAAGGCCCGCCCGGCACCGGCAAGACGCAGCTGCTGGCGGCGTCCCTGCTGCTGCGCTGCCACCACCTGAGCTGGGTCGCGTCTGCCGGTCGCAGTGCAGCGCAGGCTTGGGCGACGTATGGGAGCGCGCCACCCGCCGGGCGGCTCGTGGTGTTGGTGGCGCCCACGAACGTGAGTGAAGACGTACGGTGATGGTTGACCGAAGTGGCAGTTGCGGTGTAACGCCGCTTGCAACACACATACTTGGAGCGCTGTCTCTAGCTTGGCTTACAACACAGGGTGTCTATGCATCGTGTACTGTCCATACTATTGTTATATATGCAGGCGGCGGCGGACGTCGCGGCGGACCGACTGGCGGCACTGGCGCCCTATGTCAGCCTGGCGGCGGAGCGGGTGCGAGCGCAGCAGCCTCAGCAAGGTGGGCAAGGGGCAGGTGGCTGGTAGGTCGGCAGTTGAAGGGATCCTGCTGAGGCGGCTGGCAGGCAGCAGGGGAAGCGTGGGTCCTGCCTGGTGCTCTTGGGCATTGAGACCGCTAGTTGAAGGGAGAGCAAGTGCCGTAGACATGCGACTGGGTCAAGAGCGGGTAAGGGAAAGACGGAGACGGGAACGGTTATCCGGGGCCGAGGTCAGGGAAAGTGCGTCCTGGACGGAAGGGCGATGGTATATTGATGGGCAGGGGCTCTGGGGCGCGGCGGCGATCTGCGGTCACTACCGCCTTTCCGGCGGCACCTGTTGTGTACAGCTCGCTCCTGCCCCGTGTTACCACGTGCATGCATGCGTGCTGGTTGCTGGTGTTGTGTCCCAGCAGGCAGCCGCAAGTCCACAGCAACCCTGCTGTCAACCCTGCCGCGTATCGAGCTGGTGCGCCTGCACTCCTCCTCCTCTGCTGGAGCACAGCGGTTGGAGAAAAGGGAAGCAGCGGCGGCCATCACCAGCAGCAGCGGCAGCAGCAGCAGCAGCAGCAGCAGCAGCAGCAGCAGCAGCAGCAGCAGCAGCAGCAGCAGAGGCGTGGCGGGCTCGGTCGGCGACTTGGACTGGAGCGCCGCCTTCGTTCGGAGCACCCGCGCCAGCAGCAGCCGCATCAGCAGCAGCCGCATCAGCAGCCGCGCAGCCTCCAGCAGACCTAGCAGCCGTGCCTACTCCACTCCGGCCCAGCCGTTGCAGCCCCAGGCACCGGTGTCGTCGCCCGCTGCCCACTTGCACCAGATGGCGGCTTCTTCGGCCGTCACCCGCCTGAAGACCATGCTGCAGCAGGGCAGTACGGTGGTGGTGGTCGGCACGGTCAACGCCGCGCTCAAGCTGTCAGGACTGACGGTGCGTGGTCCGGATTCTGGGATAGGTGGGGCGGTGCGGCCCCCGACTACTTCAGTGACGCCTGGAGGCTGTTACAGTTTGGCCGCAATTTCGGACATACAACACATACACATGCGCAAATCCAGCGCACATTTATGGCAATGCACACGCAGGCCGCTGCGCTCTTTCCCGGAGCCCCCAGCCCCCTGGCGATGCTAGCTCTGGACGAGACGTCCATGATGACGTCAGCGCAAGCTCTGGCGCTCATGGGCGGGCTGTTCCCACGCCAGCAGCCGAGGGCAACAGGGTCAGCGTCAGGGGCACCGGCGGCGGGTGGCGGCGGCGGCACCAGCCCGGGTGCGCAGGTGCTGGCTGTGGGCGACCCCAAGCAGCTCAAGCCCATCACCACGGTAAGAGCCTGCAGGCAGCTGCCCGTGAAAGCCACGTGGCGCTAGTGCACGTGGTGAGGCGCATGTGCTGGCACACGCACGGACGCATGCTGGCTGTTGGTGCGGATGACACATGCTCGCACAGTCTCCTAGCTTGAGGACCTGTCTGTAGCTAGCTGCCCGTGAGGGCAGTCGTTATTGTGGTACCTTTATTGCATGTTCCTCCGTCCATTCATTTGCAACCCACCTTGCTCCTTCACCCCTTCACACGCAGCTCGACGCCCGCACCGAGTTGCGTCCCGAGGTCGCGGCGCGGCCGCACCTGGCCGGCAGCGCCTACGAGCTGCTGGCGACGGTGCCCGGCGGAGTGCGCAGCGCAATCAGGTGAGCAGACGGGCAAAGTCTGGCTATGGCACTGTGCAAGAGCTGGTCAACACGCCAGGGATGGTGCAGTCACACAAGCGGCTCCCTTCATTCTGCCTTCGCACCCCATCCTCCTGCGTTGCTTACTTATCGCAGCGAGACCAACCGCTTCGGCCCCGTCACGGCTCTGCTGCTGACGCCCATGTATGAGGAGGACGGCATCCGGCTGCAGGCCTCGCGCCGAGCACTGGCATTGCAGGAGCAGCAGCGGCAGGCACAGGCACAGGCGGAGGCGGAGGCGGGTGCAGAGGCCCCGGAGCAGCAGCCGCAGCACGCGAGCAGCCGCGGTGGCATCAGGAGCAGTGCGGCACTGCGGCGGGCGCCGGTGCTGGCGCTGGAGTCGGCCCGTGGTGAGTTGTGCTAGTTGCTGAAGCGTGTGCTGGTATGGACAGGAACACAACCACCCTTGCAGTGGCCGGTAACTCTTTCGCTGAGCGTGCTACTCCTGCAGAGGTGCTGGCACGCGTGTGGAGCTCTGGCCCTGGGCTGGTGGCGCCTGATGAGTTGGTGTTGGTGGTGCATGACGAGGTGGAGAGTGACAAGGCAAATGAGCTGGAGGCGCAGGTGGGGGCGCGGGAGGCGTGCATGTGCGGGTGACGGCAGGCCAGAGGCGCAGGTGGAGGCGGCAGCCGCAGTCCTAGTGGCTTCGTTACCTTGCAGGCTGCTGGCGCTTTTGCATCCTGAACGGCTTTCTTTGCCTTCCCCTTGTTCCCCAGATTGTCCGGGAGCTGCTGTGGTCGGCGCCGGCGGGAGCGCTGCTGCCGCCGGGCAGCGTGGGCATCGCAACGCTACGCAGGTGTGTGTTCTGTAGAGCGCACCCGCCCGATGACAACACCGGTTGCATGTGTCGATCTAGGATAATTTGCACCAGGTGAAACTCGGTAGAGCCCCACATGAACATCACGCTTCTCGCAAAACCTTACCCCGCATGCCGTCTCCACCCGGCATCTCGTCGCCAAACACAGCGGCCAGAAGCAGCTGCTGCAAGCTGCCGGGGCGCGCGGGGAGCTCGAGCCGCCCGCCAACCGCGGAGCGCTGAGGCCTGAGCAGGACATCGCCACGGTCCACAGCTACCAGGTAACAGCATTGGTGGTGGCGGGTTATGAGTGGCGCATGCCATGCGTGGTCGCACAAGGCAGCCCGTCCCTGCACACAGCAACGCCTGTGGGCTCGGTCTTCCATGGCAAACATCTCCTGTCCGCAACGGCTGCATCTGGGCTTACACGCGCCGTCTGTCCTTTGCAATGCCTGCACATTCTTTAATGTTCAAAGGGCGGCGAACGGCGTGTAATGATCCTCAGCTTTTGCACATCGGCCCCTGACCGACTGAACGCCAACGACGAGTTCTACATCAACCCCAACCTCTTCACCGTCATGCTCAGCAGGTGGGGCCAAGGGTGGGGCTGGGGTGGGGCCGTGCCAGCCAAGCACGTGCCGTACGTGCGGTAACGCTACATGTGTGGCATACGGCTCATTTCCCGACTTCCCTGCCTCACGCCCGGCGCCCGGCCCCCATCCCACAGGCACAAGTCGCAGCTGGTGCTGGTGGTGGGTCGCAAGGTGCTCAGCCACCTGCACCCGGACGCACAGGTGAAGGCGCGGCTGGGGCTGCTGCGCCGCGCCCGGGAGCTCGCCAGCAGGCCGGTAAGTTGGTCTCATGCGTTGTCTGGAGGCTGCAAACTCTTAGTGTTATGAGTCACGAACAATCGTGTCGCGTGTTGATATGTTTTTGTTGTCCTAACCTTGTGCTTGCACTCTCGCTGTGCGCTGGTTTGTTCCCTACCTGCAGCTCGGCGCGTTCGAGATGGAGGCGGGCGGCGGCGACACCATCGGAAAGCGGCACCGCGTGGAAGTGTTTGGCATTTGCCAGAAGGCGCTGCGCGGGCTGCAGTAGTGGGATGGCAGTTGTGCAGGCGGGTGTGCGCTGGAGGGACCCGCCCAGCAGGGCTGAGTGTTCGCGCACGTGCGTGCTCCTGCCACCGCGCCATACGTTGCAGCTGGCGGCGTCGGACAGCGCTTACGTGACACTGCTGCAGGCGCTGCGGTGGGTCTGCTTGGACATGGGAGGATGCTGCTGAACGACACGTTGTGAATGAATGAGATGCAGGTTGCATGTGAAGTGTTGCTGTGCGCTGGGGTGCCAACGGTCGTGCGGAAAATGAGACAGCATTAGACATTGCTGTGGCGCGCCGCGGCTGCTGCGGCGATGCATTAGCGCACACGTTGCAACGTTGCGATGTTGTGGGAGCGATGCCGGGCACGGTCGAGCAAATGTTTAATTGTCTTTGTAGTCGGGAGGCGCTTGCCGGGTGGTCAGAGCCTGGACAGGCCTCGGGTGGTTGGTCACGCCTGACAAACGGCGCTGAACGGTGCCCGTGTGTGTGCGCATGCCACATGTGCACAGTAGCTTCGCGTCTGATAGCGGCCGGATTGGGTCGACGGGAGCTGACTCCTTGTTACACTTAGCACTACTGACTCGCACAAGATCGTATTACTCGTTGATAATGCTATGACCCCTGCTCAGTCGATTGCCACACATACAGCGTCAGGGCACACGGGTATGACGCCGGTCTGGAAATGGGGTCAAACGGCACGTCGTTTTTGACAGGGTTGGCGATGCGGATCAGACCCCAACTTTTGGCAGCAGGTCACGGCTGACGTGCTTCTGTCTGATCCACATCGCTAGCATGTTGGTGTTGCAGCTGCCGTCCGGGGGGTGCGTTCCGGCCTGCTTGGCACGGTCGGACACGGTGGTCAGGTCGACCACTGAAATAGCTACCGGCGTTCAATCAATATTTGCTTGGTACTACTGAGACCTTAAACATCTTGTTTGCGGCCTAATCGGTGATGTCGCGGTCAACATGTTCTACGAGCTCGCCCAGATCACCTGCTTTGACGTCAATTTAGATTGCCGTCGGCTAAACTATACTTCATAAGACTACTTTAAGGGTCCGGGGCTTTACAGTGCGACTCTGGCGAAAGCATGCCTCGCGAAATATGGTGACAGCCACCCGCGCAAAATGCGACGGGAGCCAAACTTTAGCATCATTACATATCATATAAGTTAATTCCGGAAGGAGGGAGGCTAAATCTGCGCGAATGCGGAGAAACACGTGTGGACACGTTTTTGCCCCTCCCCAGACCGGCGTCATACCCGTGTGGCGTCAGGGGCTCGGGTTGAACACTCGCCAAACAGACCGTGCTGTGCAAACCCACACGACCCGCTCGTGCCGCCACAAAGCCGCGCTCTCCACAGTGCGGCAAGGACGCATCAACCGCAGCCTGAGCACGATTCCCTTTTGTCAAACGCATGTCCAGGCGTTCGCGTTGCTGCATCCCAGCGCAAAATCGCGCTTAACTTTTGAACCCCGACCTCACATGTCTGTCACCTCTTGTTCTGCTACAGCTTTCCACGCATACCCAAGATACCCGGGCCCAAGCGGCCAAGCATACGCGCAGACACTCAGCCCTGCTGGGTCCCTCCAGCGCACACCCCGCCTGCACGACTGCCACCCCCTACTGCAGGCGGCGCACCGCGTCCTGACACACGCCGAACACTTCCACGCGGTGCCGCTTGCCCGTGCTGTCGCCGCCGCCCGCCTCCATCTCGAACGCGCCGAGCTGCAGGTAGGGAACAAAGCAGCGCACAGCGAGAGTGCAAGCACAAGGTTAGGACAACAAAAACGAGTCCACACATGACACGCTTGTTCGCGACTCATAACACAAAGAGTTTGCAGCCTCCAGACAACGCATGAGACCAGCTTACCGGCCTGCTGGCGAGCTCCCGGGCGCGGCGCAGCAGCCCCAGACGCGCCTTGACCTGTGCGTCCGGGTGCAGGTGGCTGAGCACCTTGCGACCCACCACCAGCACCAGCTGCGACTTGTGCCTGCGGGATGGGGGCCGGGCGCCGGGCGTGAGGCAGGGAAGTCGGGGAATGAGACATATGCCACACATGCAGCGTTACCGCACGTACGGCACGTGCTTGGCTGGCACGGCCCCGCCCCAGCCCCACCCTTGGCCCCACCTGCTGAGCATGACGGTGAAGAGGTTGGGGTTGATGTAGTACTCGTCGTTGGCGTCCAGTTGGTCAGGGGCCGATGTGCAAAAGCTGAGGATCATCACACGCCGCTCGCCGCCCTTTGGGATTAAAAAGATGCAGGCATTGCAAAGGACAGAGACGGCGCGTGTAAGCCCAGATGCAGCCGTTGCGGACAGGAGATGTTTGCCGCGCCTTGGAAAAAAGACCCCGAGCGTTGCTGTGTGCAGGGACGGGTTGCCTTGTGCGACCACGCATGGCATGCGCCACTCATGACCCGCCACCACCAATGCTGTTACCTGGTAGCTGTGGACCGTGGCGATGTCCTGCTCAGGCCTCAGCGCTCCGCGGTTGGCGGGCGGCTCGAGCTCCCCGCGCGCCCCGGCAGCTTGCAGCAGCTGCTTCTGGCCGCTGAGTTTGGGGACGAGATGCCGGGTGGAGACGGCATGCGGGGTAGGGTTTTGCGAGAAGCGTGATGTTCATGTGCGGCTCTACCGAGTTTCACCTGGTGCAACTCATCCTAGATCGACACATGCAACCGGTGTTGTCATCAGGCGGGTGCGCTCTACAGAACACACACCTGCGTAGCGTTGCGATGCCCACGCTGCCCGGCGGCAGCAGCGCTCCCGCTGGCGCCGACCACAGCAGCTCCCGGACAATCTGGGGAACAAGGGGAAAAGAAAGGAAAGCCGTTCAGGATGCAAAAGCGCCAGCAGCTTGCAAGGTGACGAAGCCACTAAGACTGCGGCTTCCGCCTCCACCTGCGCCTCTGGCCTGCCGTCACCCGCACATGCACGCCTCCCGCACCCCCACCTGCGCCTCCAGCTCATTTGCCTTGTCGCTCTCCACCTCGTCATGCACCACCAACGCCAGCTCATCAGGCGCCACCAGCCCAGGGCCAGAGCTCCACACGCGTGCCAGCACCTCTGCAGGAGAAGCACGCGCAGCGAAAGAGTTACCGGCCACTGCAAGGGTGGTTGTGTTTCCTGTCCATACCGGCACACGCTACAGCAACTAGCACGGGCACAACTTACCACGGGCCGACTCCAGCGCTAGCCCCGGCGCCCGCCGCAGTGCCGCACTGCTCCTGATGCCACCGCGGCTGCTCGCCTGCTGCGGCTGCTGCTCCGGGGCCTCTGCACCCGCCTCCGCCTCCGCCTGTGCCTGTGCCTGCCGCTGCTGCTCCTGCAATGCCAGTGCTCGGCGCGAGGCCTGCAGCCGGATGCCGTCCTCCTCATACATGGGCGTCAGCAGCAGAGCCGTGACGGGGCCGAAGCGGTTGGTCTCGCTGCGACAAGTAAGCAACGCAGGGAGACGGGGTGCGCACGCAGAATGAAGGGAGACGCTTGAGTGACTGCACCATCCCTGGCGTGTTGACCAGCTCTTGCACAGTGCCATAGCCAGACTCTGCCTGTCTGCTCACCTGATTGCGCTGCGCACTCCGCTGGGCACCGTCGCCAGCAGCTCGTAGGCGCTGCCGGCCAGGTGCGGCTGCGCCGCGACCTCGGGACGCAACTCGGTGCGGGCGTCGAGCTGCGTGTGAAGGAGTGAAGGAGCAAGGTGGGTTGCAGATGAATGGACGGAGTAACATGAAATTACGGTACCACAATAACGACTGTTCTCACGGGCAGCTAGCTACAGACAGGTCCCAAGCTAGGAGACAGTGTGAGCATGTGTCATCCGCACCAACAGCCAGCATGCGTCCATGCGTGTGCCAGCACATGCGCCCCACCACGTGCACTAGCGCCACGTGGCTTTCACGGGCAGCTGCCTGCAGGTTCTTACCGTGGTGATGGGCTTGAGCTGCTTGGGGTCGCCCACAGCCAGCACCTGCACACCCGGGCTGGTGCCGCCGCCGCCACCCGCCGCCGGTGCCCCTGACGCTGACCCTGTTGCCCTCGGCTGCTGGTGTGGGAACAGCCCGCCCATGAGCGCCAGAGCCTGCGCTGACGTCATCATGGACGTCTCGTCCAGAGCTAGCTGCGCCAGGGGGCTGGGGGCTCCGGGAAAGAGCGTAGCGGTCTGCGTGTGCATTGCCGTACATGTGCGCTGGATGTGTACTGTAGGTGTATGTCGTGTGTATGTCGTCCGAAATTGCGGCCAAACTGTAACAGCCTCCAGGCGTCACTGAAGTAGTCGGGGGCCGCACCGCCCCACCTATCCCAGAATCCGGACCACGCACCGTCAGTCCTGACAGCTTGAGCGCGGCGTTGACCGTGCCGACCACCACCACCGTACTGCCCTGCTGCAGCATGGTCTTCAGGCGGGTGATGGAGTTTCGGTCCGCCATGTGTTGCGCCGGCAACGGCGATAGTGCCTGTTCGGCGTCGACAGAGCCCATCGCACTGCAAGCCGTGATGACCGCTGATGCTTCCCGCGCCGCGTGACGCTGCGCGCCAGGCGAGAATGAAGAGGAGTGCAGGCGCACCAGCTCGATTTGCACCAGGGTCGATGGGTGTGGAGGTGCCGCGGGTTTGCGGGCGCCTGATGGGCAGCGGCAGCAGCGCGTAAATGCGTCAATATGGGCGGCAACTGCACACAGTAGCAGCACAGCCCAATTGCAGTGGCAGAGGCCCTGAATGGTGACCTCAGATCACCTCGGTACATCCCGGGACCCGTCCTCACCAGCCAGGCCCAACGCCCTCTCATTCATCCAGCAGAAACTGCCCCTGACTTGAGTTCCGAATGACCGCTCCCACCTCCGTCCATTAGCATATAATACAGCATATAATACCCGAGCACGAGCATGTACAGCCTCCCTGCCCGCCAATGGCGTCAGCCACAGCCCTCCAACTGCCGACCTGCCAGCCACCTGCACCGTACCCACCTTGCTGAGGCTGCTGGGCTCGCACCCGCTCCGCTGCCAGGCTGACATAGGGCGCCAGTGCCGCCAGTCGGTCCGCCGCGACGTCCGCGGCCGCCTGCATATATAATAAGAGTATGGACAGTACAAGATGCATAGACACCCTGAGCTGTAAGCCAATGAGCTAGAGACAGGGCCCAAAGTACCGCATGTGCGTTACACCGCAACTGCCACTTCGGTCTACCATCACCGTACGTTCTCACTCACGTTCGTGGGCGCCACCAACACCACGAGCCGCCCGGCGGGTGCCGCGCTCCCGTACGTCGCCCAAGCCTGCGCTGCACTGCGACCGGCAGACGCGACCCAGCTCAGGTGGTGGCAGCGCAGCAGCAGGGACGCCGCCAGCAGCTGCGTCTTGCCGGTGCCGGGCGGGCCTTGCACCTGCGTTTACGTGGCGTGGCGTGGAACGGCGCCGCACCGGTTGATCGTCACATCGTCAGTGCTGGCTGAGCCTGAACGGTGCGTGGCTAACAGGCCTTTCAGCTACACACGCGCAGACTCATTCAGTTCAGGTCAGGCTCTCACTCACCACCTGCAGCCCTAAGCTCAGACCCGCCATCACCACCTCCGCCTGCTCCGCCGACAGAACCGAGGGCCCGGCACCGCCTCCGCCTGCAGCACCAGCACTAGCCACAGCTGCTGGCAGCTGCTTGCCGGTGCCCGCCTCCGTGCGCTGCAGCTCATCCAGCAGGAGCCGCACTGCGTGGGGGTGCAGGTGTGGGTGCCGGGTGCGATTAGGGAAGCAGGTAGGGCAGCGCTTTGAAAATGCATGCGGGTGTGCCGCCATGCATGTCCGCCTGGCCACGACCCGCGCCGCCTACCTGCCGCATCCGCCTCCGCGGTGCTGGGCCGCGGGGCCGCCAGTGCGCCCTGCAACACCAACTCGTCCATGTGGTGCCGCTTGGCCGCGTCCTGCGTTCAATCATGCAAACACATGAGAGCACCAGCAGCAGCTCAAGTCACACAGCGGCAGGCATGACAGCGGTACCAGTGCAGCGAAAGCGTGTTAACCCGTTGGCAGGTATGTGACCATTTGGTTGTTCAAGGCAAGTGCGAGTGTCATGCCACCCGCCTACGGCGCACCAGGCCAGTGAGAGCCGCGTGGACGGCCGCGCCCACGTAGTCGGACCAAGACTCGTCCAGGGTGGCGTGGGCGTAGTAATTGGCAGGGCTGTGAGCAGAAGATGGGTTTGGAATGGAGCGCACAGGTAGGTAGGTAGGTAAAGGTGCGGCCCACACGCCTTTCCGTATATGCCAGTGTCCAGTGTGCAAGTAGGGTGACGCGTCGGTCTGTGAGCAGTGAGGCCAATGGCCAATGCGTGGTGCGCGTGTGCATACATGCGACACGTCGAGCATTTCAACAGCAGCCGCACATTTGTGCGGCGAGGAGTGGAGAGGCCAGACCTGCACGTGCGCGCGTTGCTGGCAGGCGCGTACCTGCTTGGGAATATGAATGCGGACTGCCTTGATTGCCTGTTCCTTGAGAAGGCCGTCAGCAGGATGCGCCGCCGCCGCGGCGCTGCCCGCTGCTGCCCAGGAGGCGGCTCAACACGGGGCGGCGGCTCCACGGCCTCAATGATCGCATCGAAGCCGTTCCGGATGTCCCTGGAGCTTTGATATGCGTGCTGGTCGCCAGTGCTCCTGCAGTAGACAGAGCATGTGAAGTCAACATTGGCAGGCCGCGTGGTCATTGCATCGGCGTGCTCACCACGCACAATGCGCAAGCAAGGCAATGCTAATCAGTCAGACGATACATCTACCCTATACCATCCTCGGCCTGGACCCAAATTGACATGTGGGGACACCTCACCGCGGGTGCACGCGGACGAAGTCGCCGCACTCAAACGCCAGTTGCTGACTCGCAACCACACTGGTGCCGCCGCCACCATCCGCCAGCTCCTCCACCTCACACATGTACAGCCCCTTGCCTTGGAGCCGCAACACCTGCGGCTCAAGCCACCGGTCGCCTCGCCAGTCCTCCTCCATTAGCTTGCGCATGCCCGACACCATAACGCTCTTGCTGCTCTGGTGCCGCACGCGCGGAAGGACCTGCACACGGGGTAGGTCGAAGCATGACACGCACGTCAACGGCACGCCCTCTAGTCCGTTCACCCACCAACACCCACATGCTTGCCCCACCCCCCACGCCCAGGCCCACCTGCATCAGCTCCTTGCGGCGCTCGTGTAGCCGCGCGCTGAAGTCGATGGCCACCCAGTCCGCCAGCATGTCAGGCAGCGTCCGCGGCGGCGAGGGCCGCAATGCCGCGCGCAAGTCGATCTCCTCCTTCCGCATGTCCCCTGCACGCACCGGGCGCGCACGCAGTCATGAGCAGATTGAATCATAGTCATGGTGAACGAACTACGAGTCTATCCAACGCGCTGTAGCGCCGCTGCTTTGACAGCGCCGTACTGTGGCA
Source organism: Chlamydomonas reinhardtii (assembly GCF_000002595.2). Taxonomy (NCBI): domain Eukaryota; kingdom Viridiplantae; phylum Chlorophyta; class Chlorophyceae; order Chlamydomonadales; family Chlamydomonadaceae; genus Chlamydomonas; species Chlamydomonas reinhardtii. The sequence goes on along the minus strand of NC_057009.1, from coordinate 1,086,820 downwards.
GAACTCACAGTCTGGATTCAGGCGCTCGAACATCCAGCGCTGCTGCCACGGCTCCTGCCTGCAATGCGGATACGTTACTCCGGTTTAAATAGTCGTGATTACGACAAGCAACTAGACTTGATACGCCGGAACTGCATTGACACGGAGAGACCTTGCTAGAACCCTCCCGCCCGCCGACCCGGCCACCCCTCCGGCCCTCACTCGAGCAGCAGCGGCAGCGCTAGCGCCAGTGCGTCCGCCTCAGACGTGTGCGCGTCTGCCGCCCCGCCCTCCACGTCAGCGGCCACGGACTGCCGCTGCCGCTGCCGGACCATCGCGGCGCGGTAGTTGGCGAAGTGGTCGGAGTCTGGGGCGTAGACCATTCCCTGGAGCTTCAGCTCAAAGGGCCACACTGCCACCCTACGCAGCATTCACGTATACAACACACACATGGCATGCCAGGGGTGTTCAACCGTGTTTCCGAGCCAGGAGATGCATGGAGACGCCGCGCAACGGTCGTGGCCCGTGACTAGCTAGCCCACGACACTTGCGGCACACGCTTACGGCTGCGTCATGTCATCCTCAGGGCTTTCGAGGTGCGGCAGCAGGCGGCGAGACTCCGGGTTGTAGGCGATGCGTTGGGAGCTTTCCAGCCTGCGTGTTTGGCGTTCGGTGGTAGAGACGGGAGCGCCGAATGACACCGCACGTGTCAATCAATCGCCTTTGCTTCACACATACAAGCGCGGGCTGTCGCATGCATATGGCAGTCGAGTTCCACTCACCCGAAGAACTGGGGCAGAGTCCGATGCATTCCAGGCACGTGCAGGTTGAGCGGGTGGAAGGGACTGCGTGGGCAGCAAGCGGAGCGTGGTTTGTGCTGGTGGGGCACACACACACGCACACACACACACACACACACACACACGCACACACACACACGCACACACACACACACACACACACACACACACACACGCCGCGTGCTGAGGTGGGCACGTGCTGTGTGCCCCGGCGGCATTAAGGCACGCATGCGAGCGGATGGGAGGTGGCGAAGGAGACAAACGTGAGCTCTGCACCGGGGCCCGCGCCTGCGCCCGAACCCACACCCAAGGCGAGCACACTCACGTGGTGCTCATGCCCTTCTTCTGCTTCCATGCCTCCGTCTCCCACCTGTGGGTACACAGGGCCGTGTCCGTAAGCAGTTTGTGACTAGGATGCGTGGCCTGTGTCAATGACCCATTCGTGCCGTGACGTGCAGTCGGTGCATCGCATGCGGCACTTTCGGACACTCTGAGGCGTCAGCTGATAGCCGCGTCCTTGCTGACCGCTGAAACTGGCCCCGTCAGCACAACAGTCCGACGGTGCGACGCGCGGCCACCCTACGCAGTGGTACTCCTTCCTCCCGCTCCGCCCCTGTCACCCCCCCCCCCCCGGCACGCACCTCTGCGCCGTGAGCTGCCAGCGGTTGCTGCCGGCCACCCCCGCCACCATCTGCCGGCCCCACTCCTCCTGCAGGTAGGACACCATGGGCTGCTCGCCCTCCGGACCCGCGCGGCGGCCCAGAAGCGTCTGCGGCAGCAGCAAGCGCATGCGGTGCACACGTGGTGTGTGAGGATTAGCATGGGGGTGCATGGGCGGGAAGCTCTTTGCATGAGCAAGTACAGTTATGTATGCAGTAGCTGCACGCATATGCACACACGCACCAGGAAGGCATCCAGCGTGCTGCCGGTGTCCGCACCACCGCCGCCACCGTCAGTGTTACTGCCCACACCGCCGCCTCCAAGGCTACTGCTCCAGCGGGAAAACTCCGCCAGTTGCTTCAGGGCACTGCTGTTGTCCAAGTAAAAGTGCAGCCGTGCCCTGAGGGGCGGATGCGGCGGCGGACTTGCGCCAGCGCTCGCCGCCTTGCCAGCAGCTCCGCCAGGCAGTGTAGAAGCAACCTACAGGAACATCGGTAGGCATACAGCTGTGGGTGTTCAGCATTACAGGGCTTGTTGTTCTGCGCCCTCCGGTCCCGCTCGCACGCACCTGCTCCACCGCCGCGAACACGTCCGAAAGGAATCGCTCCACCAGCGCTCGGTCTGCGGCCAGCTCCGCCGCCCGCCGCTCCGCTGCCGAGCCCACGTCGGCGGCCGCGGCGGTGTCGGGCCGCTCGTTCATGACAAGCAGGCTGCGGTCCTGGGGGCCGGAGCGCAGCGCCTGGGGGTGGCCGCAGCAGCCGAGATGCAGCCGTTAGCATGAGCACACCCAGCACTAGAAAACAATGCGTCACACAAACTGCATATCTGTGGAGTGAGTGCGCCAGTGATGCACCAACAACAACAGCTCACCGCTTACCTTTGACCAGTCGCCAGCCCGGGGCGTGTACAGCTCCCGTTGGCTGCACGTCACGTGCGCCGCCAGGCTGTTGTACGTGTGCCGTACGTCGTCGTACGACAACACCAGGAACACACGAACCAGCGGCGTCGCCTCGGCGCCGCGCCAGGGTGGCAGTGTGCTGGCGCCGGGCACGGAGCGCAGCTGCACTCCCGCCGCCGGCGCGGCACCCTGCTGCAGGCATTCGTACGGGGTTGGGGCAGGAGGTGTCTGCTGTTCGTAGCGCATGTGCAAGCAACGTCCTTAACAGCCAATATACTCGTTACTCCCACTCCTGGTCGCAATCCTAATTAGCCAATCAATCACGCACGCGAGCTCACCTGCTGCTCGCTAACCACCAAAGTGGCCATTGCCGGCGGGGGTGGCAGCAGCGTGGCGGCCCACGCCCTCGCCGAATCCTGCAGGCAGGCCAAACCCCCATGCAAGACAAAACACGGGTCACCCCTTCACTCCACAGACAGGTTGCGGCAAGGCGCAGGCACAAACACGCACCCCGGTTCAGGCTATGAAGCTTTCTACGCCATGTCCACCCTACCATCGGGCTCCCACCATTCATCTACCCAGTCACGTACCCGTAAGAGTGACAGGTCTGTGCTCAGGCTGAGGCGCAGTAGCTGCCGCGCGGCCGGCCCGTCCAGTTGCATTCGCGCCACGTCCCACACCCTGCAGCGCAGCGCGGCAGGAGTGACGGCAATCAGGGCGTGCACGTCACAACGCTTTCGGCCAACTCAAGGCCACAGCTAGGCACACGAGCCGGAGGCAGCACGCTGCGTGGGAAACACAATTGCACGGTCTATCTTCCTGATGCTGCAACTCACGTGTCCAACCCCGCCTCCCGCAGCCGCCGGTTGTCTGCCGTGCTCAGCCCCAGCACCTGCACCGCGCCGCGCACTGCCGTGTCCGCAGCGCAGTAGGGCCGGTGGCTGCAGCTGGAGCAACCGCCTGGCGTGTGTGAGGCCGTGAGAAGGAGCAGGAGGGCAAGTCAAGGCGTGCGGAGGTATGAGTACTTGTGGGGCGGAGGAAGGCATTTGTCGGGTCACTCGCCTCCACAACTCCGCCGCCGCCACCGCGCCCGCAGCAGTCGTCGCCCCTTCACTCACTGTTCCACATGTAAGGCTGCTCCCGCACAAAGGCCTCCTCTGTGCCTGCCTTCACCGCCCGCCGGCCCTCCTCCCACAGCCGCTGCACCTCGCCACGCAGGTGCCCCAGAACCGCCGCCTCCTCCTGGGCACACAGCAGCCCGGAATGGTGAGCGGTACCGTACACAGCGAGTAACGCATGTGAGACACGAATCTGCATCAACACCAGCCGCTTGCTCACATGGCACACACACACTTGCTGCCCACGCACCTTCCGTGGGTCCAACGGCGGCGCCACCAGCGGCGGCTCTGGCACGCCCTGCTCCGTGTCCCGCAACACCTCACACATCACCTCGCCAGACCAGAGCTCCCCCAGCGACCAATCGCCGCCGTCGCCCGGCACAGGTGTGGCTGTAGCGGCTGTAGCGGCTGTAGCGCCGCCGCCACCTTTCGGCTCCAGCTGCTGCTGCCTCATCTCGGCCAGCTGCTGCTGTACCATCATGCGGTACAACAGCGCCTGCACCTCGTGCACACTCCGTTGGCGGCTGGTGTCCTGTGCAGCCAAAAGTGATAATCAGTGTTGTAAAGTCCGCGGTCCGTGGTTAGCGTGGTTAGTTGGTATGGAGTGCCAGGCCTGGCAGCTAGGATACCGCTGTCGCCCCGACACCGCACCGCACCTCACCTTGCACTCGATGACATGCAGTCGAGGCCGCAGCATCACCTCCTGTCGTGAGGCACTGCTGCCGCCGCCGCCACCGCCGCTGCCCCCGGCATTGCCGCAGTCCTCCGGCTCCCACAGCAGCACCAGAAAGTCGATCGCACCAGACAGCTTCATGCCATTGCTGCTGCCGCCGTCGTCGCCACCCACGGCACTGACCAGCTTGACCTCCCGCGCAAACGCGTTCTCGCCTGCATTTTGCGGGCGCACATATTGCACGGCGCAACATTATGACAGCAGTTTGGATGCATGGCATGTTTCCTGCGTCCTCTGCTCCCCTAGGCCTTCTGGCTTGCCCATGGGCCACCTCACCACGGCGTAGCTGGAGGGCTTGCTCGAGGAATTCTGTGAAGGACATGGAAGGGCTTGCCGCCAGCAACTGCTGCGGCCGCTCGTGTCCTGTTGCTCCCGCTGCGGCGGCTCCGCCTCCGCCCCCCGTAGCGGCGGCCGCACCAGCCGTCGGCGTGGCCGTGGCCGTGGCCGCAGTCGAAGCGCAGTAGTTGGGTGTCATCTCTTTCAGCCCCATACCCCGCAGCGCGGCCTGAACTCAAGTGAGCGAGGAGAGCAGCTGGCGGGTCAGCGGCGTATGGCTAATATATCGTTATCATGCATGCAACCACGCATCGGTGTGAGCGATGCAACGCAACATCATTCAAGAACACGCTGCCGAGCTGCTCATAGTCCGAAGCCGCAGCCATGGAGCGTCGCTGCCAACGCGGCCGACACACACACACACATGGCATGACTCCAACAACACAATGCACAAGCAAAGGGCAGCAACCGCAGAAGCCTCAGCTCCCTTGGTCACGGCAACAGCATAAACAGCAACAGTAACGTCCACCCCTCAATCCTCCGCCTCACGCACCGCGCATTCATCTTCCCGCTGCCGTGCCGCCGCCAGCCGGAAGGCCGACGGCTTCTTCAGCGCCGTGAACACGTCAGCCTGCTGCGGGTCTGGCTGGGAGGCGGACTGCAGACAGGGGAAGCAACAAGGATGGCGTCAGGTCATGAAGGACGTGCCGTGTGCGATGTGTGGACCCAGGCACAGCAGCCCGTACCGTCATGTCTTCTACAGTCAGCCTTTTAGTAAGTTGCACGTCACAGGTGTGCGTACTGCTCACCCCCCAGCACACGCGCAGCCGCTCCACAGTGCTTAGCGCCAGAGCCCGACTGCACCCCATGTACGACGCCGCCGTCACCGTCTGAGCCTCCGGCGGCGGCGCACGTGGCGTGGGCTGCTGCTGCTGCTGCTGCTGCTGCTGCTGCTGCTGCTGCTGCTGGTGCGGTGCCCCTTGTTGTCGTTGGAGTGACGCCAGCACCCAATCTGGCGGCGGCGGCGGCACACGTGGCGGCGACGGCGGCCCTGGTGGTGGCAACTGTTGCTGGTACTGCTCCTGAGGCGGCGTCGTGGGTGGCGGCACTGGTGGAGGCGGTGGCGCCGGATCTAGCACTGGAGTTGTCGCAGGCCCCGCTGCCACCTCCGGCGCTTCAGCCGCCACAGGCTCTGCCGGAGCTGCTGCGGCTGCTGCGGCTGCTGCGGCGACGTAGGCTGCGGCGGCCTTGTACAGCGGGTCATGTCGGGACCGCCACCTCAGCCGCTTCTTCGCAATTGCCAATTTCCGCTGCTGCTCCAGTCGCGCTACCTCCTGCTGCACTCGCCGCAGTTGCTCCTGTTCACTGCTAGGCACAGGGCAGCTGGCCACAGAAGAGGACGGCGGCTGTTGCACGGGGGCCACCTGCGGCCGCTCCTCTTCTGGCCCGCCGCTCGCACCGGCCGAGCTGCTGGCTGATGAGCATGCGACTGTGCGATACAGCTGGCTAGGCACCGCTACCACTGGACAACGCCCCGCCGATGGCCAGAACCTAGCTGTGCTCCCTGCCGATGCTCCTGCAAAAGTCGACCGGGCCTAGACAGCCGGCCCGGTCGCGATCGGTCGTGAATGCACACATCACAGCGTGTGAGTCAAGGAATAGACACCAGCGCGGCCAACCTCAGGAGCGGGACCCAACTCACCCGTCCATGTACGCCTGGGAGGTCATGTCTCTTCATATCCTGGGGCTACCTGAGGTTTTACACCTCTTACATGAGTATTTAGCTATTTCCTCATGTCGTTAATGAGGTGTATCGTGAAAAGTGGGAACGGGCAAGCGGCCCATAAAAGCAAGTCCGGTCTGTTCCCTGGAATTCTTGCCCATGCCAACTACGAAGTTTGTCTGAAGGTTCCACGAACATAACCGCTTGTGGTGCTGGACTGCCATGTTGAGAAGCGAGTTGACCGGGCTGCCCCAGTGGAGTTGCCCGCCAAAACTCATACTTGCAGGGAAAGAAGAGGCGACCTTTGCTGGAACGAGAGATCACAAGCTTGTCCATGGAAGTGTATTCTGCTGCGGCGTTTATGTGTGCACTGACCAAATGCACGGCCCTATCCCAGCAGATTGATTGCCGCCATTCCCACCTCAGCAGCTACGGAGCTACCCCGTCGCGCCCGTGCTGGCGTATGCAGTCAACCGCTGCTGCGCGGAGCTTTGGGCCGCAGCTGGTGCTGTCCGAACGTGCGTTGGGGCACGACACCGGCCGGCGTGGGGGTGGACATCTTTATGCTACGGCATCAGTTACAGGCAAGGTTACAGGCGGGAAGCCAGCCCTATGCAGAGCACAACACAATGCACATCCTAGCCTTCGCGATCCTGAGCGATACGCGGTGCGTAAAGTGGCTATGCATGTATGCATCGAGGCGCATCTGAGGTTGCTCGCCCCAACACGGCGGCGTGCGCAGCCCCCCCTTAATATACAGAGCTCCGTGGTGTGTTGGCACGTGCCCTGATCCACGAATGAGGTCCAACAAGCAACCAGAGATCTTGTTGCCGCACCAATACTCTGCGATACAACCCGGGAGCCCCAACTGATGCCAAAACTTGGGAGACACAGCGGCCGCCACAATGAGCTCTCCGTCGTGCTATGCGCACGCGTATAAATCTTTGTCAACACCATTTCCACGTCATCGTGTTCGTTCATTGTCCCAAGGCCTGCCGCACACATGACAGACCTACCGGTAAGTTACAAACAACGGCCATCGGTCCACGTGTCCACGACCCCGCAGCCCTGACCGCCTGCATGTTAATGCAGCATGTTTGTAAAGGTACGTCTGGCCTTGGGACTTGAAGGCAGTGTCTTGTGAACGTGCTCAAAACCGCCGTAACTTTAGGCTCTACAATGCCCCGGTTTGGCACCAGGCAAGCACCACCCGTCTAGGTGCTTGCATGCACATGCGCCTCCAGCCATGCACACACAACGTCTGCAATCCTCAAGCTCAGAACAATTCATTTATGCAGTTGCAACCGCTTAGCCGGACAACATCACAACCTCAACGTGCAATCAGAGCGTCACAACCAAAGCGAGTTGGGCCCTGCATGACTCAGTTGCCGCACCTTCCTTGACCCTCGGAGGCCACTCCTGCCGCACTCGCCGCAGCTGGCGGCCGGCTCCCTCCCTCGCAAGAAAAAGCAATTCCCGCCGGACGGTGCCGGTGTCTCTCAAACCCGTAGCTGACGGCCGCATTCTTACCTCCACGCATGCTTGGCCCGACCTCTAGCCACACCCACAGCGAGTACGGTAAAGCACTACTAATCGCGACGCCCATTCGGATGCGTGGCCACCGTGTCTGCGGCTTGCGGCTACGAAACTGACGCCGTTTCGTCGCCAGGTACACACACGTCCGCACCTACTTCTTTGTCTCTCCCACACCTTACAACTCCAGCGCATAAGCTTGCTGATGGTCATTCAATGTACTTGTGGCAGAGCAGTGTAAGCTAGGCACCCTATCTGGGCCCAATCTTTGCTAGGCTGCGGTACTACAGCTCGGTGAAGTGCGACTACACGTCTCCTGGTTAAGCACGTAGCAAGTTCTACGCCGTAAGGACACGCGCAACACAAGACGTGGCACACCAAAACTCTAGATGTTGTGATTCCACCACCGTCCTGCTGACCCCGACAGTCGCAACAGGCGCCAGGCGGCCCTGGGCAACGCAAAAGTCGGGGCAGAGCTCAAGTAACGTACCGTACATGAAATAAACAAACCGGCGCATCAATAGCGATGAACGTCAGAATTAGCGGTAATCCACTCCAGGTGGCATGCTGTACTCTCCACGCCCATCTCACTGTCTGCTCTCACAGTTAAACCCCAGGGGGAAGAAGTAAGAATGCCCAACCCAGCACAGACGCGTGTTACAGCAGCACAGGCGGTCTGCCTTTCTCTTGCATGTGCCTGAACGGATGTGCATCTATTACACACACCGTCCCGGGAGCCTGCATAAGAGCTGTGGAAGAATGCCCCTGCGTTAGTAGAGTCATGAATGCTGCCCGTCTCTTGTACGGCCACCTCAGTCACCTCGGCCAAACACCTCAAGTGCGCGCGCCGCACGCACGTGCTTACTATGCCCAGATGCCCAGCCTTACACCGCGATGGGCGCCGGCGGTCCGCGCGGCGGCTCCGGCGGCGGCTGCTTCCTCGCGCTTCCCGCAAGGCTGGTGCGTGGCGTTTCCGCCGGCATGCCTAAGTGCGCGGCCCAGGCATCCAGCTGCGACAGGGACGGCAGCGGCTGCTGCTGCGCCGTACCCGCCTGCTGCTTCAGCGCCGCCACAGGTCCCGCGGCCCCCGGCGCGGGCGTGGAGGCTGTGGCAGGCGCTGCACGCAGCGCGGCTGCTGAGCCCCCGTCGGCGGGCAGCGTCAGGCGCAAACGATCGCTGGTGCTCGCCCGCAATGGTGGCTGCTGCTCCAGCAGCTGCAGCTTCTGCTGCAGCTGCTGCAGCTGCGGTGACGCGGGCGCCAGCGCAATGGCTGCCGCCAGGTGCGTGTGCAGGTGGCGCGCGGCATAGGCCGCAATGGCACCAGGCAGCGCAGCCGCCGGTGCCGTGCCGGCTCCTGCTCCGCCGGGCCCCTCAGCAGCTGTCGTGCACGCCGCCCGACCGCACATGTCGTACAGCTGCGCCGCCAGGATGGCGTGTCCCGCCGCCACGTCAGCGCCGTACGTGGCGGCGCCGCCGCGCAGCCACGCCGCCAGCGGGCCGCTCGCGACCCGCACACGCCGCTGCGGCAGGTCCTCCACGAACAGCCCTGTGCCCCAGCCCGGCAGCAGTGACAGCGCCGCCGCCAGCCCCAGCGCCGACAACAGCGCCACCGGCAGCGGCTCCTGCGCCGCCGCCAGCACCGCCAGCAGCCGCCGCGCCGCCGTCTTCTCAGACTCCGCAAGCCCCACCGCGCCGCCGCCGCCCGCCCGCCAGTCCTGCTCGAAGAGCATCTCCCAAGCGGCATCCATTGTGAGTGGGAGCTTCTCGGGCGTGGCCGCGAGGGTGGGCAGCGCGTGCAGCCGCAGGCATGTGACGTAGAAGGAGAGGCGAGGGCCGCCGCGCACCAGCAGCGCCGCCGTCAATGGCAGAGCGCCCTCCGGCCCTGCGCGCAGCAGCAACTGCTGGTGCAGCGACGCCGCAAGGGCGAAGTCGTCACGCAGTGTCGACAGCGGCAGCACACGGCAGTCCGCCCGCGCCGCAAGAGCCGTGTCAGAGCCGGCGGCGGCGGCGCGGCGGCCGTCACTAGCAGCAGCTGTGGGGCCGGCCGCAAGGTTGGTCGCCTGCAGCCACTCCGCGACCGAGTCGGCCGAGGCAACGCCGTCGGGGGCAGGGGCCGGGTCCAGACCGGCAGCCGCCGTGACGTTGCTGGCGCTGCTGCCGGCATCGCACCTGGGCGGCTGCGCTGCGGTAAGCAGCAGCCGCACGTACGGCGGCAAGCGGCGCAGCAGAACTGCCACCAGAGGCGCTAGTGGGAAGGGGCCGCGGGTGGCCGCACCGCCCACAGCTACTGCCGCTGCGGCCACGTTGCCCGACGGCGACGAGGGGACCGTGCCGGCGGCTCCGGCCGTCGCGGCGGCGGCGGCACTTGACGGCGAGCGGCTCGGGCACGGCCTGCCGCCGCCGCCGCCCGCCCTTGGCGGTGTGGATGGCGGGCGCGGGCTGCACAGCTCGGAGCCAGACGGCGATGCCGGTGGTGGCTGAGGCTGCACCAGCGGCTTCGACCCCGCGCCTGTTGGTGGGCCGCGCTCATCGACTCCGTCAATGAGCAGGATCAGCGGCAGCGGCGGGTGCGCCGCAGGCGCCGCCGCCGCCAGCGCCGCCAGCGGCTTGACCAGCAGCGCCTCTACTGCGTCCTCTAGCTGCGTGGTGCTGGGCAGCTGCGTGCTCAACAGCACCGACACAGACGACGACGCAGACCTCATCTCAGCCGCCAGCGCCGCGCGGCAGGCCGGGAAGCGCGCCGCCAGCTGGAACGCCAGCGAGCGCACCACCCGCAGCGCGTCCTGGCGGCGCTGGTCGGCGGCGTGGCACAGGTGCAGCGCCGCCACGGAGCGCCACGCCGGCGGCTGAGGCGCGGCTGGCGGCGTGGGCGGCGGGCAGGCCAGCGCGGCGGCAAAGGTGGACTTGCCTGCGCCCGGCGGCGCCGCCACCACCACGCAGCGCGGGCCGGCCTCGTCACTCAGCGCCGCCCACAGTGCATCGAACTGCCAGCAACTCTTGCTGCCGGCGCCGGCCGCGCAAGCAATGGCAGCGGCGGAGCTGCCGCCAGGGCCAGTGCCGGGAAGTGCAGGCGCGCCGCGCGCCGCCGGCGCCTGCTCCGGCGCCGCCCGCAGCGCCAGCTCCGCCAGCTCCTCGCCGTACCCGGTGGGCGCCAGCGCGAAAAACAGCCGGAGCGCCGCCTCCACCGCCTCCACGTCGGCGGCGGCGCAGCCGCCCATGTCCGCGCAGCTGGACACGTGGCCGCCTGCGCCTCCTGCTGCTCCTGCTGCTGCAGCGGGTGCCGCCGCCCCCGGGACGGTGCTGGCGACCATGTCCGCGATGAGTGCGGCGCGGTCGGCCGCGTGCTGCGGCGTGGGCACCAGCGCGCCGCCCAGCTGGGAGCGGGTCAGGCTGAGGGAGCGCGCGCGGCACACGCCCGCCACCAGCCACAGCCCGCCGCCGCACATGGCGCGCGGCACCGGGAAGGCGGCGGTGCTGGAGGTCGCGCCGCCGTCCTCGGGCGCCGGCGCCGCCACGCCGTCGCCGCAGCCGGCGCCCTCCAGCACCACGAGGGCGCTGGGGCCGCGCAGCCGCAGCGCCGTGGACAGCTCCCACAGGCACCACGTCCTGCGCAGCGGCAGCGGCAGCCCGCCCGCCTCGACGCCGGCAGCCGTGGCCGCAGCGTCCTCATTGCCGCTCGGCAGCGCCAGCGCCGGCGCCAGCCGCGCCTGCAGCTGCAGGTGCCGCGCGCTGGTGGTGCGGGTGGCGTAGGCGGGGCAGCCGGCGCTGGGAGGCAGCAGGCACAGCAGCACGCTGCCGGCGTGCGCGATGGCGGCGCGCGCCGCGTCGACCCGTGCGGCGCGGCCGGCGGGCAGGGAGGAGGAGAAGGAGGCGGCGCTGGTGGTGACGGGCGTAAAGCCGGCGTTGTGGTGGGCCAGGTGGCCAGAGGGCGAGGAGGAGGAGGCGGAGGGCTCCGGCTCCTGGGGCAGGGCAAAGATGTCGAACCAGAGCACCGCCTCTTCGGGCTGCGCGAAGGGGAGCGTCGGGACACCACAAGGGAAGGGCAGGTAAAAAACAAGGCCCACAACCGGCATCATTGAATTCTATACGGCATGCCAATGCTGTCACTCGGTTTGGCCCCGCAGTGTGTGCCCTTGACTCCAAGAGCAGCCCAAGCTCGGCCCCTCCTCACCGGCACGCCCGCCAGGTGGCTCCGCAGCAGCCCCACCACATCCGCGAAGCAGCAGTCCGCAGCGTGCACCACGTAGCAGTAGCGCCCGCTGGGAGCCGCCGCAGCAGCAGCAGCTGAGCCCGCCGCCGCGCCGCCGCCGGGCAGGCTGCACGCGGCCCAGTCGCGCAGGTGCAGCAAGGGCCCGCCCACCGGCCGAGAGCCGCCAGCGGCCGCGTCAGCGGCGCCGCTGGTGCTGTTGCTGTCAGACGGCGTGTTGGGGGCGCTGCAGCTGCCGCCCGGGAAGGCGCTGGGCGAGGTGGCGGCGCGCGGCGGGGCGCCCAGTGCGTGCTCTTGGCCCGCGCTGCCATGGCCAGCGCCTGAGGGCGACGGGACGGCCGGGGCCGGGGCGTCCGGGAAGCGGCAGCCGGCTGCAGCGCAGGCGGGCGCGATGATGTGCTCCACCACCTGCCGCGTGGTCATGAGGCCGCTGCCGGGACCGCGCGCCAGAACGTGCGTCTGCGAGTGCACCGGTACGGAGGCGACACGTTAGACAGCGAGTACCGTAAGAACACGGCTTGCGGGGACGACCGAAGAAACGCGAGGCCCCGGTTCGATATCTAGGCACGTGGCTAGGAGTGCCAGCGCCGTCACATGACCCGACTCACCTGTAAAAAGTACTCGACGTAGGCCAGAGTCACCAGCCCGCCGCGCACCGCCGAGAGGCCGGCCGTGCGGCTCCCGCGGCTGCCCGCCGTCAGCGATGCCGGAGACGGCGCCACGCCGCCACCGCGGCCGCCGGGGCTCGAGCACAGCGCCGCCGCAGCGGCTGCAAGGGACGGTGGTGCTGCCGCTGCAGGTGCACCCGCCCCCGTGCCCGTCGGCAACAGCACCGGTGGTGCGCTGACACGCGGCATCAGGGCAGGTGCAGGTGCAGGTGCTGCGGACGGGTGGGGCGGCGACGCGGCCGTCGATGCCGACTCGGTTGTGGTGGTGGCGTGTGGGACAGCCGCCGTTGTGTAGATGGTGGCGGCGGGTGGCGTGTTGGATGGGCTAGGCGTGTTCTGACCCGAGGCCTGCAGCGCAGCCGCCGCCGATGTGGGAACCGGCACCAGCGCAGAAGTGGTGCTGCTGCTGGCAGCGGCTGTGGCGCTGCGCCCGGCCCCGGATGTCACGACCGTGGCAGGGTGCGGCAGTGTCTGCTGCAGCGCTGGCGCCGGCCCAAGGACCGATTTGCCATGCACAGGCGACGACGGCGCCGCCAGCCCCGGTGCGCCGGCCGCAGCTGCCACAGGCGGCACGCCCGAGGTCGAGGTGGCGCCGAGGGCAGGCAGCACGCGCAGCAGGCGGCTGCTACCGGCGGGACCCAAGAGCACGCCGCCGGCGGCGGACGGTAGCGGCGGCGGCGCGCCGAGTATGGGCGGCAGCAGCACGCCGCCAGCGGGCAGTCCGGAGCTCTGACGCGACAGCGCCTCGCGGCCTTGCACTGCTTCCGAGAACAGCGGCGAGGACAGAGTGGCAATGCCACCTGACACCTGCTCGCCAAGCAGCTTGCGGGCCCACGCCGGCCGCGGCGCCGCCGCCGCCGACAGCGCACCAGCGGCGGCGCCGGGCGCCGCGCCGCCGGCGGATTCCGCTGCTTGCACGTCACCCGATGACGCAGCAATGACGGAGGCAGAGTGTGAGCCGGCGGCGTGCTGCGACATGGGCGCGGGGCTACTGGGCCTGCTGTCGAAGAAGCCACCGACAGGGTGCGGCACGCTGGGATGGCGGGCCGGAGAGCCGCCGACGCTGCTGCTGTTGCTGTCCAAGCGGCTGATGCCACCGGCACAGGCAGCTGTCAAAACTCCTGCTGCTGCGGATGACGTGGGCGGTGTTGCCGGCGCCGGCGCGCGGCCGCGGCTGCTGAGGTTTGAGCCGTTGCTGCCAGCGGAGGCAGCCGCCACGGACGATGCCGCGAAGGGGCTGGGCGACTGCGCGCTTGCCGCTTCCTCTAACCCGTGCGCCTTTGCAAGCGGTAGTCCTGGCAACGCCATGAGGGGCTGCTGCGGCACCTGCGCCGGCCCCGGCTCCGGCTCCAGCTGCGGCCTCTTTGGGTGGTTGGCAGCTGCGCTCCGGGCGGCGTGGTGCAGGCCGCACCTGCTGCCGGCATAAGCGGCACCCGCTGGGCCCAGGCCGCTCATGTCGAGCGGTGACACAGGCGAGGAGCCGGGTGTGGGCGTCTGCGACTGCGGCGATCCAGGTGCGGACGACCCGGCCACAGACCAGGCCGCAGGCGAGGCCAGCGCCGCCGCCGGCCCCGACCCAGATGCCACACCGCTGCCGGCGGCTGCAGCGGCTCCGGTGGCGATGCCGGTGGTGGTGGCGGCTTTCCGCGAAGCCGGGTGTTGTGAGTTGCTGGCATTGATGGGGCCCTCGGTACAGGTGCGGGATATGGTGAGCGAGAAGCGGCTGGGCGCCGTGCTCATAGCGATCGAGTAGCCCGAGGGCTCCACATCCTGCGTTTATGCAGGCAAGTGGAAGGGGAAAACCAGGCGCAGGCATCCGTGCTCAGCAAACCCCGAGAACGCGCCAGGGCGCGCTCACAAGCCAACGCGACAGGAGGTGCGAAACCGGGTAAGAGGCGCCCGCGCCCGCTGACAGCAAAGCTGACGGCTGTTTCGATACGCAACTGAATGTTGACGCGCTCTCACTCCCCGGCCACCGCGACACCAAATAATGAATGTGAACGTTTGAGCGGCTGCAGGCGCTTCGTTTCTGTTGCTCGCCTCAAAACATGCGCGCTGACAGGGCCTTCGCACCCTTCACCCGCAGGCGCCGGGCTTCGCTTTCGCAGCCATTGTGGGTTATAAGCAAAAATAAAGCTTGCTGTGTGACGGGTGACGGCGATGACGCGTGAAATACTCGAAAGGGGCTGTGAGTTGGACTGAGCTGGACAAGGACGCCCGACCGACGGCTGGCGGCTGACTCTAAAGATATCTACAGCTGTCAATATGCGCGGGTCGTCGACCGGATACAGCCATGAACTGCTCTAGTCCGTTGGCAATGGTGAATCGGACCCGCAGGCTAGGCTTACCTCCTGTAGTTTGACGACATCAGTTGCCCCATTCCTTGCAATACTCGCCGAGCAGCCCATCACTGCACCGCTGAGCTCGGGAGCGCAGCGAGGCCCTCGGGAAGCTTGCTCGCTCTGCTGTAGCTGAGCTGCACTGCTTGGTGATGAGTTCTAAAGATTCAGACTTCTTTCTCCATAGCCAAGCAGGTTTCAGGAAACGCGAGTGACAGAAAAGCTGCCGGAAAGCTCCGGCTACTACGTGTAAAGCACCGGGGCGTCCTTTCAAGTTCTTGTCAAGTTCTGCTATGCATATGTGCCCTAAATGTCTAATATGGTTCTGATACTGGATACTGAAAGGCGATGAGCCCGCGCGGTACAACTGGTTCGGCGCGTGCCTGCGATGGACGCTGCTTTCCCCTGCCGATCCTCATCCGGTGCAACAACTCCATACCTGGGCATATAGCAATTGATCTGCAACCGCATATACTCCACCGCAACTCAGTCAGCCATTGCAGACACGCCTCGGTTGCAGACGCCCTAGGCGGCCCTGCCCCTTGCTGGCAAGTGGCAACCCTGCCAGCTGCTGCGGCCCCCAATACTTACCGGGCGTCGAAGCTCATGCTCCCTTTGCCATCAGCCCGCCTCCAACATGAACACAGTTCAAGATTGCCTGTACTCGCAAAGGCGCCAGCAGCTCCCGGGTCAAGGCGCTACGCCATACAGCAAGTCCAATCTCACCCTGCAACAGTCCGCACGGGCTCATCTGTGTGTTCGTTCCGGCTCCCCATCGCCTACCCCACCCATCTGGCACGAGCTGTCCTCCCCCACCCATCTGCACGGACTGTCCCTCTTGTCCTCGATGTAGCACCGAACGCGCACAGCCCCTCCCCCCAGTGACGTTCTTGCACTCCTCTTGATCAGACACGCTTCTGCCACAACATATAACACCTCGTCCAGACGCCCACGGACGCCGTGCCGTGCAGCGCGCCTGCACTCACTCATTCACGCACT
Organism: Chlamydomonas reinhardtii; assembly: GCF_000002595.2. Classification (NCBI taxonomy): domain Eukaryota; kingdom Viridiplantae; phylum Chlorophyta; class Chlorophyceae; order Chlamydomonadales; family Chlamydomonadaceae; genus Chlamydomonas; species Chlamydomonas reinhardtii. Next base: position 1,070,887 of record NC_057009.1, on the reverse strand, counting down.
GGGCCGGCCTGCCCACCTCATCACGCCGGACCCCGCACAGGGGCCGCAGACCTGCTGGTATGCATCAGCGGGGGTTAAGCCTGCTGCAGCAAGGCCCTGGTGGCGAGGGGCCACCTCTCACCACTGCCGGCCGCGTCGCGCCACAGGCGCCGCCGCGCGACCTCCTCCAGCTGCCGCAGCATGGCCACGTCACCGGCCCGCCCCGCGACCATGCAGAGCCGCAGGTGGTCGGCCTGCGTGGGGACCAGGGGTGCGGTCGGTGCACGGGGTCCCAGGGGTCCCGGGGGGCATGTGGGTCATGTCACCCATTCGCACACGTGTCGGACACGTATGTGATTCAGCATCCGGCATATGAGTGGGCGTCATGGGCACAGCACAGCAGGACGTAGCATGCGGGGTACAGGGCATTGCGTCCGGACGCATGAGGGCATCGCCATGCCGCCTTGAGCAGCTCAGTGGTTGCACCGGGCCCGACCGCACATTCCCTCCAACCTGTCACGGTCGGCAGCAGCGCGCCACTCACCCCCACCCCATCACCCCACGCACCCCCTCATCACAGCCCTGTGCGGCCAGCCACGCCATCAGCTCGCAGCCGCCGCCGCGCACCGCTGCACTGAAAACCTCCGGGCCCAGACCGCGCTGCAGGTGCCGCTCCTCTGTCAGCCACCGCACCAGCTCCAGGCTCCCTGACTCGGCCGCCGCAACCAGCAGCTGCACAGCGACGTGCATCGATGCTGCTGGTGGCGGTGCCGTGGGGAGCAGGCGGCCCCCCAGCCACTGCGCCATGGCCACGTGCCCGGACCGGAGCGCGGCCAGAAGGGCGGCCTTGTGTGCGGCACGTGGGGCGCACTCCAGCGCCACATGCAGGCATTGCAGCTGGTTGGCCTCCGCAGCGGCCACGGCGGCGGCTGTGCAGGCGGCCGCATAGTGCGCAGGGCTGAAACCGACGGTTGATTGGGGCCGGCCACGGTCTCCCCAGCCGCCGGTTGCATCAAGGGCAGCCGTCAGCTCCGGCACCCCCTGGAGGACCTCCCCCAGCAGCCGCTCGGTCTGCAGCAGCTGCCGGAGGATGCCCGCCTGGCCCGCGGCCGCCACCGCGCGCAAGCCCGCGATGGACCGTGTTGCCCAGAGGCCGCGTTCATTCAGCCGCGGGCAGTGGTCGACGGGCCGCGGCAGCACCGCCTCCGCCACTGCGTCGTGCGACGGCGAGCCCGGGCGCGGCCATGGCAATAAGCCGCGGCCGGGCTCCTGCATCACCCGGCGGAGGCCCATCAGGAAGTCCACCTTGTCCAGCCAGTCCGGGGTGGTGCTGCGCGCCGCCGCCGCCAGCACCGCGCTGCAGCCGGCTGCGTCAAAGCCCCCGGACAGCAGGGAGCCAGCGGAAAGAGACAAAGCAGGAGGCAGCAGCGCCACAGTGCGCCCCAGAGCGGCGAGGTTGCCCGCCTCCGCAAGCGCTGCCAGCAGCCGCGCGGGCGGCAGCGGCTTGCTGTGGCCGGTAGCGGCGGCCAGCCTGTCACGCAGGGTGCGGTACAGGGCTGCGTTGCCGCCGAGCACCGCCGCCAGGGTGGCTGAGGCGAGGTCGAAGAACGCGTGGGGGCGGCTGCTGCAGCTGCTGGGCGCCTCCTGCTCCGCCCTCGTCAGCAGCCAGGAGCACACCTGGGTGCGGCCCGCACGTGCCGCCGCCACCAGGGGGTCACTGCGAGCCAGGCGCTCCAGCAGCACGTTGGGGTGCGGCTGCATCTCACTGGGGTGCCGCTCGCCGCCGCCGCCACTGCGACTGCCGCTGCCAGCGCCGGCGCCGGCGCCACTGCTGCTCCTGAGCACTTCGGCCACGAGGGGCCACAGCAGCTCGCACACCTCCACGTGGCCCGCCGCGGCCGCCGCCGCCAGCGCCTCCGCCGGCACAGCGCAGTCGGCGGCCGCCACCGCCACCCGCACGTTGGGCCCCACGCCACTGGCCGCCACCAGACATATTAGCCGGCGTCGCTGCACCAACGACAGATGGCGTGTGGACCCGGGCCGACCCCAGTGGTCGGCGAAGGCGTGTTCGGGGCAGGGCTTCGACAGTCGCACCACGCTGCCCAACTGGGAAGCGGCGGCCTTGCACGTCAGGCGGACGCAGCAGGCCAGGAAGTTGGGGTCGAGGTGGGCGCAGGCCTGGAGGATGACCTCCATGGGGAGGTCGGGCAGCAGCGCCTGGGTCTCGGGCTGCTGGGGTGCGTCCGCCTCGGGGGTCGTTGGGCGGAGCTCTGCTGATGGGCTGGCACCGCTATCTGCGGGCAGCAGGTCGGGGCGGCGCGTGTCAGGGTGCGCTGCTGGTTGCTCGCCGCGCGGGTTTGGCCCGGCATGGGGCTGGGGCTCATGGATGGGCTCGTGTTGCGCTTGGGCCTCTGGCATGGGGATGGCGTAGTCCATCTTGGCGTGGAGGGCGGGCTCTGCGGGCGGTGGACGCAGCAGTTGTGGTAGGTTGGTTGCAAGCGAAGGGCGGTTGAGAGGGCCACAGGCTCAGCAGCTCAGCCCAATGGATAAATCGCCCGTTTAGTGCTCTATCGTGCGATACGGTCGCCTAGAGTGCCGCCCGCGCAGGCGCGAGACAGGAACCACGCTTGACGTCCCGTCACACAGCATCCGTGGAAATAGAATGCCCTCGCGCGCTCACGCGAAAGCGCACCCGGTGCCCTGTCGCCAGATTCCATGCAATAGGTGACTTTCTCGCCAGTAGCCGCTGCCTCGAGGTGACGCGGGCCTCGCTAAGTTGCCAGCCTCGCGAGTCGCAGAACCGATGATGTGATGAGTTGCTGGGCAAGACAGGTGACGCGAGTGCGCTATGCTACAGCGGAAAGGAGGTAGATGCCAAGCCGATAAAGGAAATAAGTTTTGTCCTCAGAACGGGTCGTTATCATGAGCTGGAACCTGTATCTGCAACCATACGTCGTACTCGCTGTCGCTGGCGACTTGGCGGCCGTGCGAGAGTTGCTGAGCGAGCTGGACCTTCACATCGAGCGGGTGCGTGGGTCGCAGCAGGTGGTGCTCGATGCCTTTATGTGGTTCACAAACCCCGGCGGCAACCACGAGTGGCACACCGACGGCGTGCGGTCAGCGCCCAGCAGCTACGAGCAGCAGCTGCGTGTCACCATCCCCCTGGTTGGTCGATATGACGTGCTGTTTCGCTGTCCAGTGGGCCAGCACGTGGGGCTGTCGACCAGCCCTGACGCGGGCGGTTATGCAATGGACATGGTGGCTTCAGGCGCACATGCTGCAACGTGCCTCATCGACGGCAGCAGTGTCAGCATGCATCTCCAGCATTGCGTGGCCCCTGTGCAGCAGCTCACCTGCTGTGTTATAGTTGACTATGCTGGTCCGGTGGGGCCATGTTCCACCAGTAACCAGCTGGTGCCCACGCCGCTGGTGCCCACGCCGCTGGTGCCCGCTGAGGTTGATATGGTCTCACTCCCCCTGTCCCTGGCCTCAGCACCTAACCGTTACCAGTGGCTGGCCCTTATATGGGCAACCATGTACAAAGCAGTCTGTGCAGACGACGCTTTGGGCGGTGGGCCACACTATGCAACTCCGGCGCAGCATATGTCGGTGAAGAGCCACCCGTCTTACCAGCTGCAGCAGGCGTGGGCGGCGCACAACAGCGGGCAGCAGCTGAGCCCGCAGCAGCAGCAGCTGCTGGAGAGCCACCCGTCTTACCAGCTGCAGCAGGCGTGGGCGGCGCACAACAGCGGGCAGCAGCTGAGCCCGCAGCAGCAGCAGCTGCTGGAGAGCGACCCGTCTCACCAGCTGCAGCAGGCGTGGGCGGCGCACAACAGCGGGCAGCAGCTGAGCCCGCAGCAGCAGCAGCTGCTGGAGAGCCACCCGTCTCACCAGCTGCAGCAGGCGTCGGCGGCGGCCCAGCATCCAACCCAGGAGCAGCGGCAGCTGTTGCAGCAACAATCTGCATGGGCCAGCAAGGGTGCCAGCAAGGGTGGCACAAAAGCACGTGACCGCCGGAATGCTGCCCGGGACCCGGACGCCGGTGCCCAGGTGCTGGTGGCACTGCAGCAGGCCTGGCACCGGGTGGCTGACCAGCAGCCGGTCGGATGTCGGCTCTTCTCGGAGGATCAGGCGCGGCTGCTGAAGGCTGCCTACAGCGAATGGAGCAGCTTGGAGGGCCGGTGGATACCAATTAACCATGTGTGGAGCAACGCCGTGGCTCAGCTGACTGGTATCAAGCTAGAGAGCCTCTCTAGCTGGAGAGCCAGAAATGGATGCTGATAAGGTACGGGAGGGGAGGGGAGGGGAGGGGAAGGGAAGGGAGG